>NW_016165044.1:18941-29064 GCF_001687245.7 Rhagoletis zephyria | reverse complement strand
AAAGTTATAATACCATTTCATGCTCATGAAAGGTATAAAAATATTAAATAATATATATAAAAAATTAGTGACAAGTTTAGCAAAAGATTAAATAAAAAACTTAAATAAATAAAAAACTAAAAATAAATAAGGACAAAAATAAATATTAAAATTAGTTAATGAAATGAAAGGATGTGCAATAAAAGAAAACTAAATTAAGTAGTTTTATTATCTATTTTAAAGTTACATAACTGTTAAAAAAATATTTATAAATTTTTACGTAATCAGTATTTCTTAATGCAAAACTTTGCCATTACAAATTTTTTGCTATTTATTGTCCAGTGGAAACTCGGCATAAAATATTTAGCTGATTCACAAGTTGTCACATCGAGTTATATTGCTATGTAGTCATAACAAGTAATCAGTATTTGTGCAACTAGTTGCCATTTTATCTTTTTTTTTCTTCAAAACACTTATGCTGAATTTTCACTAGGCATTGAAATGACAAAAAAATGTGTACCATATAAAAGATTCCATGTGGAAACCCAACTTGGCCAATAAAATATTTGTCATTTAGTGCACAGTAGAAATCCGGCATTAAGATGAAAACGAAAAATTATACCGAGTTCACAAATTTTCAGTTTATTTACAACAAGAATTGATAGATAATTAAGTCTACTTAAATACTGTCAGTTTTCTTAATTTCTGTAACTGCATTCTCTTTGATCTTTAGCTGTTGTTTTCCCAGTTCATTTTAACACAATTCAGTGTTGAAATTCATTTATAAATAAACGTCCATTTAAAACACTTGGATTATTATAAAATTTATTTATGTTGGGTTTATGTGTGAACACATTTAGACAGGAATGACAGGCAGAAACCACAACGCCGCTGATAAGATAGTGCAGTTGAAATAAAGTCAATTCAAGTGAAACGTTTCCGCAACACATAAACATATACATATCTACTTACATACGTACATATACATATTCATAGATAAGTACTGTGTATATATATATATGCACATAAATATAACTTCTTTTAAACTAAATACTTAGTATATGACTTTGAAAGATAGACAGCGCGCGGCTTCTTTATACACCTTTCTGTTACTTTTTGCTACTGGTTTCCACTTTTTACTTTTCTCAAATTTTTTTATCACCTCGTTTTGTTAACTTTGTTCATCCGCCGTTTGTTGTTGCTATTATTATATGTTATTGGTATATTTTTTTGTTTGGTTTCTGTTACCGTTTTGTTGTATTTTTCTTGAGCCACCTGACCTATCAACTAAATTACCGTTAATGTTCGAAGCAAACATTTAAGACAATCGGCATATTTAGGTAGAGGAAGAAAAATGCTACTGGACTTAAAGTTGCTTCACAATTGCATGACGGTAAATGCAGTGCTTGAAGCATTTCTGTACTTGATAGCCGTAAGAAGTTTGAAAGCGTTTTAGAAAGTTTAAATTCATGGTAAATTTAAAAAATACTAATCGAATATGAAAAATTCCAATCCAGTTTAAAGTTCTCTGGTAATGACCTATTTATGTGGATTGGTTTTTGTATGAAATTCAATAGAAATTTGAATTTCCAAAGATCAAAAGTGTATTTCATTAATTACATACACACAAGTCATAAGCCGACTAAGAATTCTAGCATTTTGAGAAGTAAGTGAAATGACCGTTGAAAGTGCTTACTGACACGGGGCGTAATAAAGTCAGCCTTGAAATTCTACGAAGAATCAATTAGGAATGTTCGATATGATATTGATTATTCCAAATATCGATATTTAATTGTCCCATAATCGATTTTTTAGCGATAATGCCTTTACAAATACGGTTAATCGATTATTTCTCAATAATTTCAATTAATCGCAATGAATTTTATTTGGCTTGTGATTAATCGTTTGACAATTAATAGATTATTTTATTTTTTTGCGATCCCTACTTATGAGATATTTTGTATAAGTTCTCCAATAAACTAACCCAATCGAATTATTAATGAGTGATCCTAGGCAACAAATCTTAAGATCCATCTTTTATTTAATATGGTTTTCTGTTTCCATTTTTTTCAAACCCCAAATGTGGGAAATTTTGTTTTGGTCATCCCTAGGATCCCAGCTCCCACTAACCCCTTTTCCCAGATATGATATGAACAAGGTTCAGGAAAGAGGTAATAGGCAGGGGAGTACACACCTGGCGTAGCGCCACTGGACTTCGCCAAGTCAAAAGCTGAACGAAGGGCGCAACTCGAACAGGGACTAACGGGCTAACTGCATAAGCTAGGAATCTTGCCTCTGTCACATTTTTGACTGAGCTGAAGATTAGCCATTTTATTAATGTAGCCAAGGGATGAGCAGATAAGCTCTCCACCTCCAAAAGGTCATCAAAAATTTGCTAGGGATTATAGAGCTAAACGAAGCGTTTGGAAAAGTATAGGGCAGAATAGATCCGTTAGGTACCAGTGCATTATATATTAGACAATAGAGTAGAAGCGTTGTATTTAAGAAGGATTGTATTTAATACATATGCGTTAACCAACGATAATGCTTAGATAGTGACAATGATAATTTAACATTGATATGGTTATCGCTGATATCAGAAACCATTACACAACAATTTTGTCTTCAATGTCCCACTGTGCTGCTCTGCTTATTGCGAACAGCACTTTACTTGGCCAGAAACACGACGCATTGATGTAAAAGCACTAATCGACCTGAAAGAGACCACTCTTAGTCGATATACATTAGGGTGCCCATCGAAAATGCTTATTTTGGAAATTTCAAGACGCTACCCCCTAATTTTGTTCGTTTTTATGAGAAATATTATTTCCTATTTTTACACATTTTTTAAAGGTCATTTAGAGGTCGCGATCTATCGAATTAGATCAGAAAATACGATTTTATAGATTTATGAGTTTTTGAATGACTATTTTTGATTTGTTTTTGAGATACACATATATGATATGAGTAGGCGGTGCCACCTACATTTTCCTAAAATTTCTTGAAAAGCCACTTCTTTTCCACAGAGCGATTGTATGTGTCAATTTTGAATAAATATTGATGAATTCCTTAGCCTCACACACACACACACATATAAACTCAAGGCCGTGTTTAAGAAAAGTCGCGTAAATTCGACATTTTTTAAGCGATCGCAATAAATGAGGTATCAGTTTAATTGAAAATAGATTTAATTTTAGATACTACTCCATATTTTGAGATTGTAGAAATTATCGATGGTCAAAATTTAAAAAATTAAGAGCCTAGTCTGACAATAGATTATTATATACCGTTTTAAAGGCCTATATATCCTCTTCTTAGATTATATTCGGCAGGTCGTGACCTCTGAATGACCTTTAGAAAATCTATAAAAATTAGCAATGACATATCTCATAAAAACGAAAAAAATAAGGGGGATGTGTCTTGAAATCTCCAAAGAAAAAAACCATTTTCGAAGGGCACCCTAATATACATATGTACATATGTATGCAAGAGTGCGCCCAAGATGTGGCTGGAAAACGACATTGCTGGCGAAGGGTGCCCAGACGATGGACGCGTGTTCAGGAAACATTGCTGCTATGAGGCGCTACAATACAAGCATTAAAACAACAACTTTAATGTGTAGAACTATAAATAAAGTAACAACAACAACAAACGGCATAACAACGACGAATGGCAAAATGGTAAATGGCAATTGGTTTGGCGAACGCGTTGAGCATTTTAATTACAACATTTGCAAAAACTTGAATTGTAAAATTGTTCTAGCCAAGCGGCAGGCAGTGTGACGCTCGCACTTGACCAACAAACATACGTACATGTACGTACTTGCATACGTATGCGTGTGTGTACAAATGGTTGTATGTATGGCGTGCGCGCACGGAGATTTGCGTTTATAAAAATGCGGAAGCGGATGTTAAAAACATAACATTTAATAATAATCACAATCAAGTCATGCAAGTCCAGGCAGGTTCGTTCGTACGTTCGTTTGACGTTAATCGTTGGTAGTAAAAACTTGGTTGGTACTTAGGCCGTACGAGGAGGACGCATAGAAATGTTTCTAATACTTTTAGGCACGCACTCTAGGGTGGTCCAAAAAAAAGTAAAGTCAGAATTTCTATGCTAGGATTTTCTATGACGAAAGAAATATACCACTGTTTTTTTATTTTGAAATCAAAACATTTTTATTTTGAAACTAAAACATATCGACCCTTTGAGCGAAAATACTCTATATACAATTTTTTTCCAAATTGACTTTTTGATGCAAATTTGTTCTATACACCACAATGCATCATCTGGTAAAATATTGTAGCTTAAACCTCCATAGCTACGCCTAAAATATGCTACATATTTTATCGTTTGTTACAATGCATTTTTTTTTCTCGGGGCGAAATTATCGTATGTGCCATACAAAAGTATTAAAAAGTTAAAAAACTAAATTAAAATATTCAAAAAAATTTGAGAAGTATAAAAAACGCTCTCCTGTGAAATTTGGTTTCTGGCACATATGATAATTCTGCGCAAAAGGGTCGATATTTGGAGGTCGCTCAAAGCGCTTAAAGTTTTCCATGTATTTTATATGGGAAAAAATTTCGTAGTGATAATTTGGAAATCTTGAAAATAAATTTGTCGATTGAAAAGCTTTGCTTTTCTTCAGGAGACTGTCAATAATAGTATCCAATTGCTTATTTTACAACTTTTGAATAATAAATATTTTTTATAGGTCCCCTAAAACCCTCGAAAATGCAATTGGGGCCCGTAAAAAATTAGTATTCAAAAATGGTAAATCAACAAAAAAAAAGTAAACAATTGGGTGTTATTATCGGATGTCTCATGAAGAGAAACAGAGTTTTCCGATCGAAAAATATCGATTTTTAAGAGTTCTTTATTATTTCTACGAAAAATTGTTTTTTTCGAAAAGAGAGGTTTATTTTTCCCCTATATAAAAATCATAGGGTTTAGAGCATTAAAAGTCGGAATTTACTTTTTCATATGAATTGTTGGACCACCCTAATGCACATAAGTACGTAGTTGCCTAGTTAGTTTATGGTCCAAAACGTTATGCGCGTTTGTTTGTACAGTGAGATTTGACTTGAAGTTAGTGAGAGAGTGTGAATTGTTTAAGTAAATAAAAAAAAGGCAGCAACACTGGCCTAAACAAAGTTAATGAATAATGACACAATCAAAGCATATGATAAAGTAGAAAGGAAAATAACACCTTTAGTATAAGAACATATCCGAATACGTTGCTACAAGACTTGTATCGAAATACGGAAATATATGTATACACATACATAATAGGGTAGTTCCTAAATATATCAAAATCTAAATTTTGTTCTAGGTAAAACTAAAAATTTTAAAACAATTTTAAAGGGTCGGAAAAATGTAGTTTTGTATTTTATTATTTTTTTTTATAAAAATATAGTTTATTCTTTAACAAAAATTGCATAAATCAAACTTTGCTCGGTATTTAGTTGTGCAACCAATTCAATCTTGGAATAAAAAAGCGCATGCTTGTAAGTAACTGTGTCTTACCTTTGATTTTTTGGCATTTTTTTTGTTGAAGGTGAATTACTGAATCAACATGAAAAAAAATTAAAAAAATCAGCGGTAAGTCCCAGCCATTTAAAGCTTTATTGTAGTAAAACGGGTGATCTAAAAAATTGCATAACTACTCAAAGAAATGTATCTAATTAAAAAGCTCGAAATTTTTACGATAGTTTGTTGATTGTAAATTTTGCACTTGGATCGAGATTTGTTAAGGATTAAACTACATGATTATAAAAAAATTATAAAAATAAGTCAAAAGTTGTCAATAGGTCTATGCCGTATAGTTATTATATGCATTATATACATATATATGTATTTACATAAATACATTAGAGGTGGTTCTTTTCAACCACCCTCGAGAACTGGATATCGGAAATGAGGAGACCCGTATTTTTTTGGTATTTTGAAATCGTCGTACTTTGGAGATTTCCATATATTTTACACTGCGAAAATTAAATTAGAATTGCTAAAAAATCGTTAAATATAAATATTTCCTTTTAGAAAAAAAATATTTCCTTTAAGTAATCTTCAAAAGTGGATTTTCCCGAGTGTTTTGGGACTGCCCTAATCTATATACATCATCGCAAATTATAATTTCCACTTAAACACATACATATCTATGCTCCTCATCAGATTTAACGCTATTATGTTTTTTATATTTTTATTTACTGATATTAACCGGTACAACTGCCTCCAGCATTGACTCCTGTTTAACTAAATATGTACATCCGTCTGTCGGTTTGTCATTTACGGCAGGAAAACAACTGACATTCTTTTCTCAGTTAAATTACGCCTTTGTCCGTAACTATGGCGTCACATCTGAGCAAGTAGTCAATAACCAGATTCTGAGATAGTTCGTCAATGGTTTGCATAATTTTGCACACATTCTTACTATAAGCATACGAGCATATACATATTTATATAGCTAAATATTAATTATATTATGTGTTCATTTCGTTCTATTAGAACCAGTTGAGATGTTAGACAACTATGCATTGATTCTACATAACATATACAATACATATCTATGTACATACATACATATGTACATATATACAAATATCAAATATTAAGAAAATAAAATTATTTTAATNTGAGATAGTTCGTCAATGGTTTGCATAATTTTGCACACATTCTTACTATATGTATGTAGTTATAAGCATATGAGCATATATGTATGTATATAGCTAAATATTAACTACATATATTATGTGTTCATTTCGTTCTATTAGAACCAGTTGAGATGTTAGACAACTATGCATTGTTTCTATATAACATACACAATACATATCTATGTACATACATACATATGTACATATATACAAATATCAAATATTAAGAAAATAAAATTATTTTAATTTTTGCTTAACCAAGCACTTAGCGTGTAAGTGATGGCACTTTACTTCCGTATATGAATTTTTTCGCAAATACATTTACCTGCTACATTCATCTCTAGATATTCTATTTCATACAAAAAATATGTGTATATACATATATGTAAATATGAGAATAGTAAGTTATCGCCGTTTCATAGATGTATAAGAATTATACAAATTTTTGATTTTTCTTTATTAAACTTCTGAAAAACTTTCAGTTTTCGGCCAACCTGATCCAGAATAACTGAATGGAGAATAAGAACATTGCGTATATATGTACATAATTTTTAGCCGGAACCATGTATGTACGTAAATATTACATCATTCATTTCATTCCTCGGTATTTTATACAGCTTTATTTTTTATTTTATTTTATGTATTTTCATATAATTATTTGTTTTATTTTATACTAAATATCTACATATATACATATTTATATATTATATTATTTAATTTCGTTTAGTTTAATTATTTTTATTTCAAATTTCATTTAAGTTTTTTTTTATTTAACAAATTTCTTACATTTATTAAATTTTTTTTAATTAATGAATTTTGTATTTTGTATTTTTTTTAATTTTCTTTTTGTATTTTACTTAATTATTCGATGTTATTATATATTATGTTATTATATTATTATAATTTTTCTCATTTAAAATTACTTTATTTAATTTTTTATTTTAATTTATTTGTTTTATACTTTTGTTTTTGTTTTTTATTTTTACATATAACTTAATTTTGNCTTCCGTATATGAATTTTTTCGCAAATACATTTACCTGCTACATTCATCTTTAGATATTCTATTTCATACACAAAATATGTATATATATATATATATATATATATATATATATATGTAAATATGAGAATAGTAAGTTATCGCCGTTTCATAAATGTATAAGAACTATACAAATTTTTCCATGTGATTTTGGTTTATTAAACTTCTGAAAAACTGTTAGTTTTCGGCCAACCTGATCCAGAATAACTGAATGGAGAGCAAGAAAATTGCGTAGATACATACTTTTTAGCCGGAACCATGTATGTACATAAATATTACATCATTCATTTCATTCCTCGGCATTTTATTCAGTTTTATTTTGTTTTATTTTTCATTTTATTTTATGTATTTTTTCATGTAATTATTTGTATTATTTTATACTAAATATCTACATATATACATATGTATATATTATTTAATTTCGTTTAGTTTAATTATTTTTATTTCAAATTTTATTTCAGTTTTTATTTAACATATTTCTTACATTTATTAAATTTTTTTAATTAATGAATTTTGTATTGAATATTTTTTTAAATTTTATTTTTGTATTTTACTTAATTATTCGATTTTATTATATATTATGTTATTATATTATTATAATTTTTCTCATTTAAAATTACTTTATTTGGTTTTGCTTTTTATTTGATTCTTTTTTTTAAACAAATATATATATTGTTTTTTTTTTCATTTAATTTAAATTCATGGAATTTAATTTAATTTGATTTTTTTTTTACCAATTTGTTTAATTTAATTTATTTGTTTTATACTTTTTGTTTTTTCTTCACATATAATTTTATTTCGTTTTATTTTAGTGTGTTTTATTTAATTTAATTTTATTTTATTTCACTTTATTCTATTTTGTTATTTTTAGGTTTATTTCATCTATGTACATGTATTGTTTTTTTAATTACAGTGCGTTTTATTTTTTATATTAATTTATTTTATTTTATTTTTCGTTTTATTGATTTATTTTACTTTACTTAATTTTTTATTATATTTGTATGTTTTATTTTTTCATATATACATATTTTTTTTAATTTTATTTATTTCATTTAATTCAATTTTATTTTATTTCACATAATTTTAATTCCTTATTCTTAAACTTATTTCATTTTACTTCATATTATTTTATTTTACTATATTTTTATTTTTATTTACTTTCTTCTTATTTGGCAACCATATTTTAAAGCATGTTCTCACTTTGATACCCATAGAGAATTTTANTTATTTCATCTATGTACATGTATTGTTTTTTTAATTACAGTGCGTTTTATCTTATTTTATTTATCTTATATTAGTTTATTTGATTTTATTTTTTGTTTTATTGATTTTTTATTTTAACTTACTTAATTTTGTATTATATTTGTTTATTTTATTTTTTCATATATACATTTAATTCAATTTTATTTTATTTCACATTATTTATATTCCTTATTTTTAAATTTATTTCATTTATGCATATTGCTTTTTTGCATTTCATTACATTTTTATTTATTTTATTTAATTTTTACTGACTTTTTGATTTTACTTTATTTCATAATTTTTTATTTTAACTTATTTTATTGACTTTTCTATATATTTTTTATTTCTTCTTACTTGAAGCTTTTGCATTATATTGTTTATTCAATATTTTTATTTAAAAGCATGTTCTCACTTTGATACCCATAGAGAATTTTCCTACTTTATTTTATTTCCAACATTCCGATTTTTTCCCCTTTTTTTGTATTGATGCCTACGCAAGTCTCTCGCATTTGGTACCAGTATCTGTGAGTGTGTTTGTATGAATAATATCTGTAAACAAAAAAACAAAACAAAAGTTTTCTCTTCAGTCCTAACCTTTGATCCGTAATTTTTATATAAGGTCTTTTACCAGTTGAACAAGTTCACAGATTGGTTCTGGATTATGGAAAACTGATCGCTAAAACACACTTCTAATTCGTCCCGTAATACCGTCCAATACCGTATTCGTCGGACTAAAACTAGTAAAACTGTCAACAAACAAATTCGCTCAGAGCGAAAGGGTAACACTGAAAAGTACGGGATCGCTTTCTATTAAAAAATGGTAACCTCTGACAACTTCAATATAACCTCCAAATTTCGGTTGTATATTTTTGCTTATTTTGTATGTAAACACACACACAGCTCACACAAGTAAATAACCGAAAATACTTTCAAACTAATTAAAATCCACTTAGAAAAGTAATTAAATACTTTTCAACATGAAGGGGTGCACTTATCTTTTGTTTACAATTTGGTTGTCAAACATACTACAGCTGATTGTTTGACATATTTACCAGAATTTACTAGAAAAAATCTTCGAACTAAAACTAGTAACTTCTGACAGAGAGAGGACCTTATTTATTCTCTTTTTTGTCCTCTCAGTTGTCAGAGAACCGAGTACGGGATCGATTTCCAGTAAAATCTCACTAATTCTGACTAGTCCGGACT
>NW_016165044.1:1084-18931 GCF_001687245.7 Rhagoletis zephyria | reverse complement strand
AAAAAAAAAATCGGTAACGTTTTTCCATCGGGAATATACAATTTATTATATTTTGAGACTACCGCCAAAATATTTTGGAAAAATATATAAGTATTTGAAACTCCAAAAATTTAACTTTGTATGAATATGGTTTGTTTTAAATTTTTTTTCTAAAAAATGCATATCTGATAGCAGAATTTCATAGTAAAAGTTCTGCATAAAAATGTTTGCAAATTTATCAACGAAGTCAAAATAACGAAATTTCGGAGGCATTTTTAAATCGGTCTTGCTCACGTAAATCTTGATATTTTTCCGAAAAAATTTGCCTAAAGTTTGATTAATTTTTTAAATTTATAAACCATTAGTAAAGCTACTTTAGTAATGAAGCTACTTTAATTATGACTAATAAAATATACCAAATTTTACAATTTCGCAATGTTTATTGGTGATACACCCTAATGTGCCCACATACATGAGTATATGAACACTCAGTCAGCATTCAAATAAATAAATGTGTTGTAATTTCTTGGTTTTGCGACATTTATTTCCCTTTCGGCTGCATTGAGTTGGAGGAGTTGTGCGTGTCGAAACATTAGCACTTGTGACTATTGTCCGGTGGAAATGTTGAGATTAAATTACTTATAATCTTCCGGCGAGTCATAATTATGCGGTTAATGAGTAATGAATAATGAGTGAAAAGTAGTCATAAGCATTTGACACTCACTCACTGCAAGCCCTAAAGGTATCCACACACAAATATGCATATTTACATAAGCATAAACATATGTGGAAGAAACTGGCAGCATTGAAAATGTATTTTTTTTATTTTTTTCCAATCTGTAAGCTCTAAGTAAGATCATTAACTGTATCTCCAAGTCAAATACAGACGTCCCTTCCAACCTGTGCCTGTGTAAGCCTTTTTTTGTTAAGTTTTGACTCTGGACCAAATAGAGAGGCCGATACCATAATCATTGGACTTTATACTTATTTTGATTGATACATAAATAGTTTAAAGACCCCGAGGTTTCACAGAGGTTGTCTTGGTGGGTCCATAAGTCATTTGCTACGCTCATTGTAGATTACTCAATTTTCCTCGCCATCTTAGTAGATTATTTCATTCCCTTCGAGGCTATATCCAGGAACCCAACGGAGAGAGAGAGACATTGACGTTACTCACGGGCCAAATATTTATAAGCGATATTTCTGAACAATTCCAGACTTTACTACTTTAGCACTTTCTGTCCGCTTGGCTGCACGCGAATAAAGGGTATTTCCTTAATAGGAGCTTATATTTTAAGAAGACAGAGTTTTCGTCATGCAGGCGATATTTAGATTACCTGTTCTGCAAGTTCTCTGAATAGAGTCTAGCGCTTATTCCCTATTTGAATCATCGGCCTATGTGGTAATACCATCGTTTCCCATCGGTAGGTCTCTAGTTGAAAATAGCAGAAGAATTCTTAAGCGACAGTCTCATAATAAAGTAATGGGATCAGTGCCAGCATCTAAGTAAGTATGCAGCTCTCAAAAAAACGGCCACTGAATTTTGACATCTGATACTTCACAGCCTGTTGTCTCACACTTTCCTTAAGAAATAAAGGAACGGGCATACGTATATTTCTGTTGCAAACATGGATTGCCATATGCTCTCTTTTTACAAACAACTTTCGAAAACCCGTTACAAAAAGCGTAGCAATTGTGACTCAAGCCACTACTTCTTAGCCATTTCTTGTACGTCATTTTATATGGAGTTTTTGTTTTTCTTGAAAGTTGCATACTAAGCTTTACGATTTAAAATAATCGAAACAATAAATATTATAAATTATAATTATTTTTAATCGAAACTGCAAGTATGTATATTTTTACTTACATATACCTACCTAACCTACATATATATAATATGCAAAAATGTTTAAAAAATGTAGTTAAGTCAATAAATTTTAGTTTTTATGTACTCAAAAATCTGTTTATAAATAGAAAAACAAAGCCATTCTTGTTGATCATTCAGATTTTAAGATTGTCACATAGACCGATAAGATCGGGAAAATTACACTCTAATTAGTTAATTCTAATAAATATTATACTCCTTTTATTGCGTTTTGCTTTCCATAAAACATTGTTTATTCCAAGAACTCAAAGGTGTTGTTAATCTACTTATTCGAGTATTTTTGATTAGTTTCTATGAATTTTTCAATCGATAGCAATAAAAAGAAGAGGTTTATTGATCGAGTCTACATATGCACCTACATAAATGTGTGAATGTATGCGCATGAAATGATGTTTATATGAAGTTCATACCATACGCTCTAGGTGCATATTTGTATATGTACTACAAGTCAAGGAACATGGATATGTCCGGCAGGAAAACTATGCCACAACTGCGTGAAAATGTGTCATTAAAAACAATTGAAAAATTTTGGTAAGTGTAGTTAGGGCGTATTTTCACGAAGTAGTCCAACATTCGACAGCAATTTTCGAGGAAGTGTTGCTTCACTGCACAGATCCAATCGTTAGTTGGCTTTCAGAATAAATTTTAACGAACTGTCAAAAAGTTGTGGGTTAAATAACACTGCACGCTATGAAGAAGATTTACAAGGCAATTCTGGCAACTGTCTTTCAACTCACCACAGTCTTTCGAAAGATAAAAGTCTTACCTGACGCAATTGAAAATTCTTGCAACTATTTTGAAAGCTCTTTCCGGTCTCTTGAATCACTGATTTAAAGATAAGCTAACGAGAAGGTCTTCAAAATTTAATCAAATAAAGAAAATCAAACTTAAAAACAAAATTTAATTAAAAAAAAATATTATAAATTAATTTATATCCAAAGACTACAAAATAATAATTAAACAAAAAAAAGGTTAATTGGTCTAAAAATTAATAAAAAAAAATCCTTTTCAAAATAATATAATCTATAAATAAAAAAAAATTAAATTAACAAAAGAACAAAAAGAAAATGAAAAGTAAGATAAACATAACAAAAGTTCCTAAAAATTAAATTACATTAAACAAAATAGTTTCCTTTTGAAAACAATAAAAAATAAAAGAAAATTAGATAAAAAACTAAATTTTAAAATAAGCTTTACTAAAATTTATACAAAAAGGGCAAAATAAATTAAAAGCGGGACATGAGAAATATGTTCCTAAATTATTAAATTAAACTTAGAAGAAACTATTTTTCTGTTTAAAGTAGTATGATTTAAAAATAAAATAATTCAATTTATAAAAAAAATAAAACAATACATTAAGAGAAAGAAAACTTAAAATAAGTTTCAAAAAGTTTAATTAATTTAAAAAAATATATTATTTTTTTTAACAATAACATCAAGAAAATTAATTAAAAAATAAAACAAAAAATATAAAAAAATCAGTTAATAAAAATTAAGTGAAATAAAAAATATTTTTATTTTTGAAATAATATACATAATGTAAAAATTAAAAGATATAAATATAGTAAAAGAAAAAAAAATATGAATTAAAAGAAAGAGAACATAGAATATGTTCCTCAATATTAGAGAAAATTAAGCAAACTATTTTTCTTTTGAAACAATAAAATCTTAAAATTAAAAGAAAATTTAATCCAAAAAAAAAGATTTTAGAAAAATAAATTTAAAAAGCGTTTCTGAAAATTAAATGAAATAAAAAAAAATCTTTTTAAGAAAATAAAGTCTTCAAAATAAATAAAAAAATAAAAAAATGAAAAATAAAAAAATTCATTGCCCGAAGACTCGAGCTCGGATCTCTCAAATGGTAACCAAGTGCTTTGCTGACTCGGCCATTGCGACTTTTGGAGCAGCGTGATCAAAATGATATATGCATGTAAATACATCTCCATTTGGAACAAGCTGAAGTGCTTTCTTACGACTTTCGTGCCAAAATAAACAAAATCTTTCAAGCGATCTTGCCTAATGTTTTCCTGCAGGGAGGCTATGCATTCCTCTCTTTAAGTCTATGTATGGTTGGTTTGTAAGAGTTCAAAAGGAATTAAATGTTACTCGTTACTCGTCTCACACTTTTGGCAAATGCTGATTGTCTTTACAACGTATTTCTTCTTCAACTTCCTATTACCGTCTGCAATGCAGCAGCGCATTCATAACTTCATAGCTGGGCGGATGCAACCATATTTCTTTTATTGTTGTTGTTGTTTTTTTTCTTTGTTCTTTTCAAAAGTGAATTCTCTAACAAAAGGATCTTTAATGATGAGCGTGTGAGATGGACAAACACACAAAACTCAGAACTCAAAAAGCGAAGAGAAGTGGCTTTTGTCAATTGCCGCGCACACACAAACACAGCAACACACACTCTGTGCACACACACGGCTTAACAATTGCAGTCAGCACTGATAAATAAATAAGCATTAAGTACAACGAACGATAGTCATCTATGTAATATTTGTATAGTGTTCGCCTTTTAAATAGTCTACCTGCTGTGCTGGAAATTAGTGTTTTGTGTCCTTTTTGGAAATTCCAAGAAATTTGTACTCCGTACAGAGACCCGAGCTGTGTTTTTATTGTCTACGGAAGTGCGGAGTACCAAATACTTCTATGCAATGAATTCACTACACTTGAGAATGTGTGTATGTATGGGCATACTTGCGTGTCCGTTTCTTCCTTTACAAATTTCACAAATGAAGTGGAGGAGTTCAGATGCTGCTCGAAATAAACAAAAAAAAAAAATTTATGATCAGCACTCTGCTTGGCATAATGAATTGGTCAAGCCTATCGGCTTTTGAAGTGCAGCCAAATGAATGGACAAGTTGGACAAGCGGCGCGCAACCGTTACACAGCTAGCTGATCGATCCTTTGCATTCAATTGAGGGACAGGTAGAGGATATAAAAATTTTGGAGTATTTCAAGTGCGTGTAGTTTTAAGGTGGAAACCTAGTGCAACTAAAGAAAGTCAATGGAAATTCTATAGAAAAATAACGTACATCGAGTCCTAACCGCAAAAATGACGTAAGCCACATTTAAAAAAAAAAAATTTTTTGTTGCAGCAATGCATCTAGATGCTCTGGCAACATTTCCGCATCAATAAGAAAATTTTGAAAAAAAAACGCATACGTATTTTTGACTGTTAAGGCTCGACATATGTACATACATTGTTTACAACACCTTATAGTTCTTTTTTTATTTTAGTTCCCAATATTTAATTTACGTACAAGAATTTTTCAATATGTATTTTTCTTAATTTTTAGGTATATTGGAATATTTCACTTTAATTACACTTAAAAGTAAATTTTTTCGCATATGATTATATGATTCGAATTTATAAAAGGAAAGGTGTCGCGTCATCTTGATACCATTCGAAACTCAAAATTATCAGTTTGTAGTTAAATAAAAATTATAACGCGCTAAGTGTGCATAAACACTAGGCGAAAAATGGAAGTGTACACCTTGTGCTAATACATATATGTAATATTCACAATTATTTTAAAGAAAAAACTTTTCCATGAATTATTTATGAAAATATAGTTCATTCTATAACATAAACCATAGAGATCAAAGCTTTACACTTTATATGAAGTTCACAAAAATTCAAAAAGTTGTCATCAAAGTTTTCAACTTTTTATTCAGAATTTAAAGAAAAAACAATATTCAAAAATCAACGCGATTCTTTAGCCGGTTGATTCGGTTCATTAGACTAAAATTGCATGGGCTACAAAATTGCGTGCCCGAAAATTTTCTAGAAATTCTGAATAAAAAGGTGAATTTATGTGAACTTTATGTAAATTTATTTGTTTTTGTTACTTATGGCCTTATAACAATTTTATTTAGCTTGAGGCCGTTTTGGAAAAAGCAACAACAGTTTACGTAGTGAGCTTAGCTCAGTGGGTAGACTACTGGCTTTGGACGCTGGGGTCGTTGGATCGAATCGCAGTGAAGAAGTCTGATGAGGAGATGTGGTGATCTCCGAAATGGCAGCTTTAAATGTAAATTGTTGTTTTTTTCAAAAAAATTTTCATTAAAAACGGCCTGAAGCTCAATAAAATTGTTGAATATTTTATATAAAGTGTGAAACTTTAATTCATATTTTCATAAATACTTAATGCAAAAAAAAAATTTTATAAACATAGTTGTGAATATTACATTAGAACAAGGTGTGCACTTTTATTTGTCGCCTAGTGTACGTAAGTGCATGCAGAAGTAATTATTGGATATTTTTACAGGGTGATGCGATTCGGCATGTTTATGGCGTATAAATGTAGAGATTTCTTAAAATTTTGCTGCAATTTTTTTGTTTACTTTCGCAACCCGCCAAAAGTTGAATTTTTTTCTTTATGAAATCTATAATAAATGGTGCTTTTTATACTTGAATTTTCTTTTTTAATTGTTTGTTTTTTCATTCTAAACAACTTGAAATCGTACACTGTCATAAATTAATAAAATTTCATGCGCGTATTGATTAAATAATTTTGATAAGCTAGGGCGTATGAGTAAACGCGTATAGATTGGGCTTAAGTGTGGTTACATGCATGTGTACGTTAGACCAGTGCTCGTCAAACTTTTGAGTGTGACGGACCGGCTGCAGTTTTTCTATAACGTCGGGGACCGGTACCTTTTTTTATTGATTATTTTTCGTTTACGATCATCTCATATATGTATTAAAATTTGTTTAAATGAATTTCTTTATTAGCCGGGTGTCTATATATGACCTATTACCATTTAATGATAGCAGATATTAGCGATTTTTTATGAATCTTTAACAAATTTAAGTTGTTTTTATTATACAAGTTGTATATAGCCTCATTAAACAGTAATATAAAACATCACAAATGTAATAACTGTAAAGTTATAATAATAAGACATATTATAAGCACGTCAAGTTTTATTAAAATTATATTAATGCTATTGGAAGGTGTCATTCCCTGTAAAGTTACGAAAGTCGATGTTTACTAATGCGAGAGGTGAGCCTGTTTATTATTTACAAGCTTATCAAGTCGTGGCTCAATTGTGGACAGTGCGACACGCAATGGAGAACTAATATTTAAACTGTTCCTGTACTTTGTCCTAATAATACTCATGGTTGAAAACCCAGTCTCACAAAGGTAAGATGAAGGAAATGGGAGTAGAGCTTTCAGAGCAATTTCAGCTAGTTCCGGGTATTCTGCTTTGACATGAATCCAAAATGACGCAAGTGATGTCATAGTTTCGAAAACCATCTTCAATCCTTCGTCAGCAGCTAACTCCAACAATTTATCTTCCAAATCGACGGCCAGATCAGCCTTCGAAGCAATAAATGGATTTCGTATCCATCCTGTACCTATTCGTGGATCATCTTCTGCCGGAAAGTAGTGCTCAAAACGGTCGACTAAATTTGTCAAATGTTCACTAATGACCCTTCGAAGGGATGGAACATCAAGTTTTTCGCCTGTATCGGCGATGGTTATTGCCAAATTTTGAAACATATCAAAGCAATCCGCTGATACTCGGCTTCTCCACACTTCCAGCTTTCGTTTCTGCCCATCGATTTTGTCTGCCATTGTAAAGCACGAAGCCATCCTTCCTTGCATGGTGGTGTTGAGCTAATTCAAGTTGGCGAAGATATCTGCCAAATAAGCTTTTGCCCTTTGCGGACCGGCGACTTATGGCTTACGGACCGGCACCGGTCCGCGGACCACCACTTTGACGAGCACTGCGTTAGACCACCTAACAAGAAAAAAACACGCCATACAGTCCTGAGTGTAAAGTATTGTGAAACTTATTTTATTTGGTGCTTTTTTTTGTTTATTCTTTTTTTAATGAAAAAAAAATTTACTTCATTAAATATTTAGAAACATATTTATTCATCGTTTTTAATTAATTGTTTTTATTTTTTATTTGATTGTCTTTTAATTTTTCTATTTAAAAATAAAAATTCTTTTTATTTCATTTAATTTTTAAAAATTTATTCTCTTTTAATTTAATGTTTTTCTTTTTCGTATTTAAAATTCATTAAATTTTTAATTTTACATTATTTTAAAATGGAAAAAACTTGTTTTTAAGTTACTTAAATTTTTAGTAAATTATTTTATTTTTTTCTTTATTTTAATTTGCTTTTAAATTTAATTTTCATCTATGCATAAGTTTCTATAGTTTTAAAAAGAAAAATATATATACTTTTAATTTAATTTAATTTTTAGATTTTATTGTTTTAAAAAGAAATTTTCTTTAATTTTATTTAATTTTTTAGGAACTTATTTTATTTATTTTTTAGTTTTGTTTTTCTGTTTTTAATAGAATTTCCGTTGCGTTTTTAGATTATAATATTTTAAAAAGAAAAACATTGTTTTTTAAATTAATTTAGTTTATGTAACCTATTTTACTACTTTCTTAATTTAAAAAAAAAAGATACTATGTACATTTTTTAAATTTAATTTAATCTTTATTCTGTGCAGAAGTGTCCGCATTGCCTTATCTAATAAATCTTGTTCACATTCGGATATAACGTCAATTCCCCACCTCTCCTTCCTAGCTTTGTTATTAGCTTAACATTCTCTTCGTCACTAAGTCACTAAAGTAGTTTCACAATTTTTCATTTTTTTTTTTTTTGTAACAAATAAGATCCACAGTCTTTGGCACTATAAAAGAATGCTGATAACTCGCTTACCATTGTGCGATATCTTTATCTGCTTTGCGTATTTATTTTTTGTGTGTTAATATTTGTCATTTAACTGTCATATCCAAGGGTCGCTGGCCAAAACGTGATAAGCGGCGTGGAGGTATTTTTTGCCATAACTTTTTTTCTTAAGTTTTCATTTTATCAAGCTTAAATACTTAGCACACTATGTATCGCACACCATATAAGCTTATAGTTAGTTTACGTCTTTCTAATCTAACTTCTCACTTCCACTTTTGATAATGAAATTTTTTACTATAGGCACAAATGTACATAAATAAGTAAGCATTAAAGCAGTTGGAATTTATGATTGAGTAATGTGATTCTCTCAGCTCTCTAGCGTCAGCAGTTACATAACTTATCTGCTGTGACTTAAAACATTAACTTATTTTGCCTCTGAATACTAAAAAAAAGGTCATTCATTTTTTAAGTGGCTTAGATCTAACACTTGTAGCTTGAGTCAGTACCAACAGAGTTTTTTCGAAAAGCCCTAAGCCGAATTTCCACCAGGCATTGAAATGACGCAAACTATGGGCCATTTAAAAAAAATGCCATGTGGAAACGAATTTAATGACAATTTTTCTTAACATAATGTCAGAGGTATTTTTAGAGCTAAACTTTTCCATTAACATTTGTGTCATTTAATTGAAATATCTGATATCTATAATCGAATTCTTTTCCAAATATTTTGCTGGCTGGATTATTTCGTTGAAAATAAAAGCCATTAAGCCTGATTTCACACACAATTTGTTAAATAGTGGATCACATGGCTTCTCTGTCAGAGTTTTGTATTATCCAGTAACCGTTGCATAGTAGACAATGGTATTTTACTTGAAAATTTTGAGAATTAGGTGGAAATAAATACTATAACGCCATAATGCTTTCGATTATTAAAGAGCGAATGTCACTCAAATGACACTCCAATCAAATGGATCCAAAGAAAATTTAAGTTACAAATAAAAATTGTTGGAGATATCTTTATTGAGCATAGCCGCCGGTGACAGGTAATAAGATCAACGGAAATAACGCACCAGAGTGGGAAATAAAGTCAACTGACCTTATTTCCGTTGATCTTGTAACCTGTCACCATAGCCGTCATCTATAAAAATATTTTTTTCCAGCTATAAAACTTATTTGAAAGTCTACAGGAAATATTTTATAAATAATATTTACCATATTTGTATGATTAATTTTATTTTAATAACTTAGGTATATAGCTAATTAAAAGACTGCAATGTAGGTTGTTTTTGTGCATAGAAAGCTTAAATGTGGACTTATTCTAATAGAGAATTTCCACTAAAAGTTTAACTGAGTTAAGAGTTCAGAGACGCTCCAAGAATTTTAACATTTGGTGATCGGCAATATTTTTAGACAATAATATTATTTAGGCAATAATAGGCCTATAGAAAAATTAGATTTTCGACCCGCCCTAGTGTATATATAAATATGTAGACCGTACCAGAAAAAAGGTTCGCCATATACCTTCGAATCTAAAACATTTTTACAAAGCAATTTCGAAAAATAAAATTTTGTGGTCGAACGAAGGGGTCGCCTTTTTACGGGTTTCGTCATATATTCGGCATTATAGTCGGATCTTTGAAATGGCATGTTGATGTTCTTGTATTTAGGATACAATTTGGTTTTCTTCATTGACTTCAAATACCCAGTTCTAGAGTTTAGCCACCCGATCTCAGTTCTTCTTAAATTAAATCTCACCAAAAATCATTAAACTTTTGCTAAGGAGGTATTTCGATTATTCCAGTTAAACTAGTTAACAAAAAAAACAAAATTATTTCCGAATGTAAATTTCACCGAAAAATGTATAAAGACCTAGATTTGACAAAAAAAACATATATATTACCTTGCAAAAATACTCTAGACCAGAAGGTGTACGGGGAATTTTTTCTTTTTGACAGTAATAATATTTTTTATTGGTAAGTATTTGGCCAAGCTTCTCCACCAATTTGTGGTGCGTGCCCTAATGTTGTCTCACAAAAGGTAGGGACCTACAATTTTACGCGGCCTCCGAACGGCAAATGGATTTTATGAGAAGCCTTTTCATAACAAAAATACACTGGGCGGTTTGCCATTGCCTGCCGAGGGACGGCCGCCTTAAGAAAAAAATTTTTCTAACTTAGATGTTGCTCGGACCAGGCATCGAACCTAGGTACTATGGCGTGGTAGTATGCACCTTTAACCACTCAGCCACATTATGCAAAGCTTGCTTAATAGCTTTTCAGTACACATTTAATTACGATTGTTGAATTTCCCGTACAAGTGGCCGGATAATCGAAGCAATGCGATTTCTTAATACACAGGAAAAGTCTTTGGCGTTGACGTCGTCGTACTGTTGTTGTTTGACATAATGAATTCAGCTTGCATATCTACATACATACACATGTACATACATATATGTTTGCATGCAGACTTATTTTGTTATTTCCAAGCTGAATATTATTTTTAGTGCAAATCTATTGCAAAATGCTGCATTGCAACTCAGGTGTTATAAGAGCGCAAATAGTAGAAAGAAATGCCTGTATGTATATGTATATCCAGTCAGCGATTTGTTAGGTAGCACTTTTCGTCTGTCTGTCTGTCTGTCTATCAGTTTGTTTGCTCGCCTTTCGATAAATGCATTTTATGCTGACCAGGAACACTTCGCCATTGTGCATACAACAGGTAGTTGCGTTATGCCAACGTACATATGTATGTATGTATGTATGTACGTCCGTCAGACCTACAGTCTGTGCGTCTGTGATGCTTTGTCAGTGGGTATGTATGTATGTGCCACTCTTATGGCTAAGTACGCAAACTTTTCTGGCTATTAGTGTTGTTGTTTCTATTTGTTACTTTTCTTAAGAGTTTTGCCGCCTTTATTGTCGTCGTTGTTGTTGCTTGTTGCTTGCTGCTGTTACTACAACTATTTGTGGTCGTTACGAAATCCGCCACACTATGAATACCACAGCAGTAAGCGCGCAAGCGCAAACACTTCCTTTGATTTTTATGTCTTTGGATTTTGCTTGCTTAGTTTGGATTTTCTGTTTTTTGTTTTTTTTTTTACACCTAACAGTCTACTCAAAGAAAGAGGTTACACCGTTAACTCCTACCCTAAAACGTAATACACGGCAGTGGAGGCAACACCAGCAACAAAACAAAACAGCAACATAACAGTTGAGGTAATAGCGCGCTCGCTGGCTATCAGCGACAGCAACAGCAGCAGCCACCATCATACAACTAGGGTTGCCGTTTTGGGCTTTTCCTACCAATGCTGTAGTTCAATGCAGTCAAACGCCGTTTTCTTGATTTAAAGCAATGGGAGGAAAGAAGCCATTTTCGTAGGTTTTTGAACCCGCTCTCGGTAGGAAAGAAAGTTTTTCAGTGGCAACTGCTGTGAAGTGATAGTAACTATGATTGACGAAAGGTCCCAAGCATGGTATACCGACGGATCAAAGATGGCTGACGATAGTACTGGTATTTTGACCAAAATTCCAGAAAGTCTGGTCTTCGCAATCGAAGTCTGCGTAGAAGGACAAATGGGGCCAAATTAAATATGATGGCGGCTAGTCAGGCAGGTTAAAGGCCTTTGACTCTTTTAAAAACGCAGCAGGTTTGTGTACCACTTAGAAGCTCACAATAACGTAACGCTGTGGTGGGTTCCGGGACATGAAGGATTTGAAGGCAACGAAAGCTGACTGTCTCGCAAAGCGTGGAGCCCAAATGCACTTGCATGGTCCCTAGACTTTTGTGAGCTAGTGGAAGAAACCTCAGAGCATATACCATGTGACTGCCCACGTATCATAAATAGCAGACTGATACACATTGGGGAACGATTGTCTTCTTTATCCAAAATTTTAAACATGGCACCCTCCAAAGTGCCTAACTTCTTAAAGAGAATAAGGTTGGAGTGATTACAATTCGGGTTAAGCACAATAGATAGATGTGTAAGAGACAAACATTTGTGTAAGTCTGTACAGTAAAATGAATTGTTATACGTTATTAATTGGTTTTTATTGTACTATCTGTGTTTTAGTTTTTCTAAACGTTGTGTTATCTACATTTTTAATAAACTTGACATAACAAAAATATAAAAAACTTAAATAAAATTTTGGTAGGTTTTGGTTGAGTTTGGTAGGAAGTTTTGGTAGGAAAAAAATTTGTCCGTGGCAACACTGCATGTGGCGACAGGTGCACAGTGGTGCAAACGCGAAATTTACTATGTAAAAAGACGGACAGCTACACTTCTTGCCGGATTTTATTTTTTTTTTATTGACAGACAATTTAATTTTTAAGAAATTTAAGGAGCTAATTTTTTAAATTTATATGTATACATACTATAGTAAAATTGTAACTAGCCAATGTCTGTCCATTGTAGGTTTAGGAAAGTCTACTACCAAAAATATTTTTTTAGCGGGCTGCCACCTATTTGAAAAATTTTATTCACCTATTAAATTGATGCAATACGGGTATTAAACTAAAGGGGTTAAAAAAGTTTACTCTCGAAAATATTTTTGTAGCGGGTTGCTACATAAAAATGTTATTTTGTTAAAGGGATAAGATACGGTTCAAAAGTGTATTAATTCAGTATAGTACACTTTTGAAGAAAGCGCACTAAATGTAGAATCGAGATAAAAATTTATAAATTTAATTTCCGGGACTAAATACCTTCGAAAATATATTAGGTATAGTATGTTTCATAAATCGTAAATTTGTCTGAAAATCTTACTTCATGAAGCTCAAGGCGAATTTATACAAGGTGGTGTTGATGGCGAATTAAATTTTCGCCGCGGTACTACTGAATGCCAAAATGATGTGTTTGTTGTAAACAAGGCAAATTCATTTTACAACAAACACATCATTTTGACATTAAGACGTACCTCGGCGAAAATCTAAATTCGCCATCAACACCACCTTGTATAAATTCGCCTTGATGAAGCTCTTCAAATCTATTTTATGTTTTATGAAGAAGAAGAGTTTTGCGAGGAAGTAAAAACACAAAAATATTTTTAAGGTCCAGTGAAGCAAAATTGTTCTAGAAATTAAAATTTTTATTTTGGTAAAATTTTTTTGTAACATTTAAATTTTGTAAATTTAAAATTCGTCCGGAATTGTAGGCTGCATACCTTTTTGAATAGTAAATTTGGCATTTACAACACTGTGAGGCGGGCTGAAGTGAGCTGGAAGCGTGTGAAGGTAGCTTGAAAATGTAGACAAAAACGGCCAATACCAGCTCCAACTGAATGCAGTTCAATAAGTTAGTACGTCGCGCTTATGAAATTACCTAATTGTGTACTGTTGTACGCTGCCGTGAAGCAAAATATGTGCCATACCGCACCGCATATGTATCTACATACATATAGTAGTCATGCGAAGCTAAAGCTAAGCAAAGAGCCGAAAAAAAGTAAACAGCCAAAGAAAAGTAAAGCGCAAGCCAGGCTAACATGACATACTTACATACATACACACATGCATATGTATGTGCCTACATACGTGGCCGCCCCACAGCCCCAAAGGCCCAGTGTGCTGGAGTAATGGAGTAATGGTGCGCGAGGCGTGCGGTTGTGTGTGCGTGGCTGCGGTGGTGGCTCAGCTGTAGCTCAGTCAGCCACGCAGTCAGCTAGCGTTAGCTCAGTCAACGGCGTTAGATAATAGTTACAATACGTAAGACCGTTAAATAGCAGCAAACTCGAGTGCCGTGGCAGCCAAAGCAGCTAACAATAACGATAACACACCAACAACAACAGCAAAAAGGCAGCATAGTCTGCATAATTCAGCTTACCAACCAACTAACCAAAGTCTGAAACATAACAAACATCGCAGCCGCAGCCGCAGCAGTAACAGCAACAGCGCCGTTGACGTTGACAGCGTGGCCACCGCGCGAACCGATAGACACCAGCAACCGACTCGACTTCCTATATTTTGAAACACGTTACGTTCGTAACATAATTCACAACAACAGGTTACTGGGTGCATTTTATATGGTGTTGCTTTGTTAACTCATTTTTTTTTTCGGTTGCTGCTGTTGTTGTTGTGTCTTGCATTTTTTTTTTTTTTTAATTTTCCCATTTCATCGTCGGCTTTCTTGTACGAGGTATGTAGCTTAGCCAACGTTCAAACACACAAAAACCAGCTGGTAACTGGCTGACTGACTGACGATCGTCTTGCGTTATACCTTTACTTTGATAGCCCGATTACTGTTGGGTGTTATAGCTTTTGTTGTTGTTATTGTTGGTGGCGACCAAATTGTTGCTACATTTTACACAAGTTACACCATAGCCGAAGATTACATGTGCAACCGGCTTGCGTACGATCCAGAGAAATGGCGTACGTCGCAACGCGGGGACGCTAATGTACATAGACGTACAATACAGTCGACCCATCGACAAACAAAGAAATCAAGTGTAGACGCTTAGTGTCTGTCAAGCAAGCGTGCGGGATGCGGGATGCGCGAAAAACGTAAGAGTCCCAAAGCAGGTTGTGCGCTTGTATGAAACGCTAGGCAGACAGACCGTCAAGTAGCCTAACTAGTTTGTAGGGGAGTCAGGCAGCCAGCGAGTCAACCAGCAAGCAAACTTTTAGTCAGTTTGTCAAACATCTTATTGTAGCTTACTAAGCGGTAATATTAACCCTTTTAATACTGAAAATGGTAATACTTAAAAATAGAGTGGAGCACACTTTCCGTTAACTTTCAGCGTAAAAATCGTCGAAAGCCTGTTAAACGCTATTCCAATGAGCTTGCAAAGTTCGCCAGTTTTTAGGCTGCTTTGAAGGCTGCCACTTGCTTTATTTCGAACCAGCCTATCCGGCGCTCTTCGGTATACCCGAGAAATTTAAAGATATAATTCTATCTTAATATCATGGGCATACTCTTTCTCTTTTCCCCCAAGCTAAGTATTTGGGACTCTTTCTCACAGCGAAATGAAACTGGAAAATGTACACACATCACAGAGTAAGAAAAGCCTATTTCGCTCTCTATTCCTGCAATCAAATTCTGGGGCCTGATCTTATGGATGTACAAGGCGGCGATACGTCCAATTATTGCATACGGTTCGCTGGTTTGGTGGAAAGCCGTAGAGATGATCTAAATATAAATATACACAAAATGTTTGGCAGGGTACAAAGATCAGCCTTCCGATTGATCTCCTTTACAGAGTGCCCTGAGGTTTAGGGAACCTAGACTGTGGAAAGAACGTACGTACGCGAATGGATATATCCTGCATTCTTTCAACGACCCATGCATTTGCGAAAAATATGACTACATCTGTCTTTCGCTCCTCTTCAAGAAAAACTTCGGCACGATGTTTCCACCAAGAAAGGAGTGGAATGAGCCAATTTTTACTGAACGCTCAAATTTGGATTGTGGCGTAGGGGCGGGAATTTTTTCAACTGACCTCCAAATCGAACAGTCTATTCCATTACCAAATTCGGTCAGTGTTTCTCAAGCAGAGGTCTTTGCTATCAAAGAGGCGTGCAAAATAATGTTAATTAGCTAGCAGAGACCAGCATTGCTATTTTCTAGGATAACCAGGCAGCAATTAACGCACTTTACTCTGTCATTATCACCTCCACTGCAGAAAGAACGTTATGGCTTTAGCTGACAGGCACAGCAGAATTCATGGCAATTTAACTGGCCGACGAGCTGACCAGTAACGGGTCGGCTCTGGATGTCTCCAAGGCAGAGGAGGTTCTTGTACATCTGTGCAAAATGCACCGTATTTTTTTATGAAACTGAAACGGGAGGGATTGGTCGTGGGAATCCATGCTGCAAAACTAGGACTGGAACATAACACTTCTTGTATATTCGCTGTAATTCAGCAGATGCAGGAGAAACGATGTAGCATATGCTCTGCGATTGCCCAGCACAATGTAGGACTAGGAATCAGGCTTCTAAGAAAGCCTCTAGGAAAAAACTGCTCTTCTTAAGCTCTCGAACTTCACATTCTGAATTTGAGAGAAATAACTGACTTCTGAGGTTTTCTTTTTGTGATTTTCTTTCAGGTGTAATTTAGAGTTGTTAAAATCGCCACTTCAACCAACCAACTAGCCAACCATCTTATTATCAGAAGCTTAATGCAATGCCTGAACTTTGTGTGCGCGCTGAAAAGGTGAGCACGCAGAGGGTAAGTCCCAAAATGTTTTGTTTATTTACGTTCGGAATTGTAACGTTATCGAACCGCATGCCTAAGTGTAGCTCTACCTCGCTCAACCAGTTTGAAAAAGGAACGCCGTTGCTTTTGTAGCGCAGAAAGTTAGCTTCCGTACATTGAAGAGGCTAGAAATACCGGAGAGATAGCCATTGTCTTTGAAACACAATTCATCAATTCCCCACGTCGAAATCGTATAAGATCACCTTCGGTTGGAGAATGCAGTTTGGAAATTTAAAAATTAAACAATAGCGGGGAGAGTCCCTACCCTGCCGGCCTATAGGTCTTTTCCGGTTTACGGGTGATCGTATCGAAATGCAACCGTGCATTCACGTCTCTCGAGCTATTGTTGGGGACCGTAATGGTAGGTGCCTTAGACATCAGCGATAACACAATATGCGTCTGCTATCAGGAAGGGGATGACAGCATAGAGCATTGGTAATTGTAAGCGATGTATTGGTAACAGATGGGAAACTTTTTCTATTATTCAAAAATTTCTGGGTTCATTAGGTATATGTAATACCACGTCGTCTTTATCCCACCCGTGTTTGATGTGGTCTGATCACCAAGAGGAAATTCGATTTGCGATTTCGAGTCGCAGTCCATCTCCAACTATCCGGTCATAGGTATTGGTCTATCACATGCCACTTATAGCTCCATGTCGATGCTGTTGGGATGCCTTTCCGAATGCTCTGGAGAGTGAGTGGATTGACATTTTCTTCTTGTAGACTCCTTTGACGATCTTGACAACAAACGAATTTTTTATTTAAAAGTTGCACTCAATATGTTTTCAAATGATTTATTAAAAAAGGAGAATATTTTCGACTGGTAATTTCTTTTTAATTCCAATCCGTTACAGGGTTAAAGTTGTATTTTACAAAGTGTACAATTTTTGTTGCCACTTACTTACTTAATACTCATACAGTTGTTGTTATGTATTTCTGTTTTTTTTTTTTTCATTTGCGATTTGCGGATTTTCCTTCGCATTTCTTTCATTTTTTCTGCAATTTACCCGGTTATGCGAATTTCAATTGATCGCGTGAACGATCTATCAATTGCCGTGGTTTTCGTTTTTTTTGTTGTGCTGAGCTGCGCATTTTGGGTCAGCAATAGCTACATATATGTAGGCGAAAAAA
>NW_016165044.1:0-875 GCF_001687245.7 Rhagoletis zephyria | reverse complement strand
TTTTTTTTTTTTCATTTGCGATTTGCGGATTTTCCTTCGCATTTCTTTCATTTTTTCTGCAATTTACCCGGTTATGCGAATTTCAATTGATCGCGTGAACGATCTATCAATTGCCGTGGTTTTCGTTTTTTTTGTTGTGCTGAGCTGCGCATTTTGGGTCAGCAATAGCTACATATATGTAGGCGAAAAAACCACACTAGCAACAAAAGCAACAACAACATCCAGCCAAGCAACAGCGCAAACAGCCAGCAAGCAAACGATCGCCACTAAGACCACAGACGATCGGTTGGTTATTGGTTTGGTTAGCTGCTTGTGTATTTCTATGCTCCGCTTTGCTTTAATTTACCTTACTCTTTTGGCTCTTTTAGCTGGCTTCGAAGCGGAATTGATTAATTCGATTGGTGAAATATTGTAACAGTGATGTAAAAGTAAAAGAAATAAAATAACAAAAGTAATAAAAATGGGTCAGCTAGGTGCCTTATACCTCCATGTAGGTATGTATGTATGTATGTATATGTAGGTAGTTGTGCATATGAGGAAGCGGAGCTTGAAGTTATGTGGATAGTAGATGACGTATGTATGTATGTACAGGTGAAACAGGTTGTGGTGTTGGCGTGCACATAATGAAAAGAAATTACTTCTTAGAAAAAAATGTTAGTGCAATAGAAGAAAAAAATAACTTGGCTGTTTTGATTTTTGGCTTTATTGGGGTTTTAGAAAATAGTTACTTGCTTTTATGTAACCTTAATATTGAAATTATAAAATGTTTTGGGGATACTATATAATATTGATTCCATATTTTGTGTAATTACTAAACATTTTCCAAAATTTTTGGGTTAGATAGATTTGATAGAGAATGTGCACACTGCAAGCTT
>NW_016165043.1:0-29064 GCF_001687245.7 Rhagoletis zephyria | reverse complement strand
AAGAAGAAGACCTCTAGAATATTAATAAATAAAATTATAGTTTAAAAAAACTAAAACCTCGCTATTATAATTTTCAGTTTTTTCAATCCCCTCAACTGAAAGAGCTTGACAAGTAGAACACAGTGCATTTTAGAAAACAAATGGCTTATCCAGTTTTGGATATAAACAACAATATGAAAATTACAAATCCGGAAAGCCACAACTGTGTAGGTCAGTCATTGCATAGTGACTCTTTTTAAATGGCGCATCGTCGTGCAAAAGAGGCATACATCCATTTCCACCTCTTTTTTTCCACGTACATATCGTCGTTTAAATAACAAAAGCGCATACATACATATGTGAGGTTGCATAAATTATTTTCTGGAGAAAAAACACTCATATTTCAAAATGGTTCTCATTTTTATAAAGCAATCGCATTTCTGGCTAGTATATTCCAGAACGAATGGATAAGAATTGAGCCAAGAGCTGGTGTGAGCAAAACAATTTTGTGCATCAAATGTCAGTTACGCGGCTTTGTACTTTAAACGACGATATGCCTATTATAAACATACATACATACATACATCAGTATGCCAAAATATGTTAACGTTATTATTCCTTTAATCGTGTCACTGCCGATCCATATGTACACCCAATTTTGTTCCGAGCTGTGCTCATTTAACGGTGTGTGCACAGATAAACATCAAAACAATCATCAGCGTTTTTAATAAATAAAGTGAAACTTCGGCTTAGAACAATGGATTGGTTATTGTTGGCATTCAATATTCAGTCGCTCTTCATTTTTTCACTTCAAACAAAATGAATTGGCAACGGATTTTACGAATTAGTAATTATTTCCTACTACTCACCGGTTTTCAGTTGCACTGCTTTGAGCCAAGAACCCAGCGTTATCATCTTTCTATTTGGGGTATTGTAAATTTCATAGTCCTCACACTTTTCTATACCATCTGCGTGAATCAGCATTTCATAAATTCGCCGCTACTAAAAATCTTTCACGATGTGTCACCTTTTTTCTGGCACCTGATACGCGTTCAATTAATGTTGGGATTAAAGATTTACATTTTTCGAATTTTTACAATGGCTGAAGTTGGGCGCGCATGCAATAGTATTGCACGCTTATCCTCTCGGCCGTTTGCGCTTAAATTCAGTATGGAAGAGGCATTCGCGTATTTTTTAATTTTTTCAACATTTCTTATTTCACTTTGCTTTGCTTTGTATATTGCTTATGAAATGGAATTCAAACTACCGCCGTGGGATAATATTTTCATAAGTTTTGCGCTATTCATACCACATTTTGCTGTGGCTGGAGCTTTGAAGCTCTACACAATTAATTGCTGGTTCCTCCGCGAGAATTTAAGACACTTGAAAACGGACGTCGAGGATATACTAGGAATGGAACAATTAGTAACTGGCGAGAAAAGTGCCGATGATAAGATTGAAATGGATGTTAATATTAGTGCAACAAACACTTATGTAATAAAGCCAGCAAGTGACATTTTAAAGCAGTTGGAGGTGCACCAGAATAAAATTGAGCAATTGGCTGACAATGTACAGCTTGCAAGTGTTGCATTGGAAAAGGAATTGTTGTTGTTGTTGTTGATGAACAGCTCATGCTTATTGGCTGGTGTTTATTCGCTCGTCTACTTCAAAACTAGTTGGCATTTGTTTTTCTCCCCATCCTGGAAGCGAATTTTCTACGCTGCCAACATTGCTATTTACGTACTAATCTTCTGGGATTATTTGTGTTTGTGTACAAGCGTTAGCTTTTACAATAAAGTTGTAGGTGTTTGCCTAATTAATTTATATTGCATAGTTTTAAATGGAGAATATTTTATATTTTCAGAAATTGCAAATATTTGAGCGCATTCAAGTGACTTTGAAGTCTGGAAATATGATGGAGAAGCGTGCTCGAGCTGCACTTAAGGCTATACGAGAAGTGTTAACGCTTGAGCTTAGATTGAGACTGTGGAACGGTGTTAAAGTAAACGCCACAAACTTGTTGATGGTAGGGTATTCGCTTTTACATAAAACAATTCCACTATATTCTCTTTAATTTTATTTTNTCAAATTAATTTATATTGCATAGTTTTAAATGGAGAATATTTTATATTTTCAGAAATTGCAAATACTTGAGCGCATTCAAGTGACTTTGAAGTCTGGAAATATGATGGAGAAGCGTGCTCGAGCTGCACTTAAGGCTATACGAGATGTGTTAACGCTTGAGCTTAGATTGAGACTGTGGAACGGTGTTAAAGTAAACGCCACAAACTTGTTGATGGTAGGGCATTCGCTTTTACATAAAACAATTCCACTATATTCTCTTTAATTTTATTTTTCCAAGGTACACATCCTCCTGGGATTAACTATATCGGTAGTTGTGATGTATCAATATATAAATGATCAAATTATTTCCATAGTCACACGTTTGGACAGCGCCGAAAGCGGTGATTACTAATTTATGCTAACACAATTCAACTGAGGAAAATCAGGGAGTATAACTATTCATGACCTCGCCCCATTTAGTTTGAGCGCCAGTTTGACACCGGATTAAACTTGGATTTAACTGAGCACTTAAAATAATGCATAATCCANCAAATTATTTCCATAGTCACACGTTTGGACAGCGCCGAAAGCGGTGATTACTAATTTATGCTAACACAATTCAACTGAGGAAAATCAGAGAGTATAACTATTCATGACCTCGCCCCATTTAGTTTGAGCGCCAGTTTGAAACCGGATTAAACTTGGATTTAACTGAGCACTTAAAATAATGCATAATCCATAAAAACTTTGAACTTTGAATTAAATATTTGACTTTTCCGTTTCCGTTGGCAAAATTAACTGACTTTCAGTTTCCCTTTCCTGACATGATGATGCCATATGTAAAGATTTGTCAAGATATATGCCAAAACAAAATCCAAATCTTACCAATTTTATGTAAGCAAGATACGCCAATAATAATCATAATTGTTGATTGAAGAATAAAATACTTTTTAAAAGTTTAAATTACGAGGAATTCCAAATATTCACTCGTAAGGTTTTTTCGTGTAATTCCATATGGCAACATTAGGACATCATGACTTGGCAGCACTGAAAACGGTCAGTGTCAAAAGTGTATGCCAAATGTCACAAACAGCAAGACGCCAAATAAAAACCAAGCCGATTTTAGTAAACGCCGGGATTGTGTGAAAAAATTCCAAATATTGTGGAAAAAAGTGAGAAACATTAAAATATTTCAAAATGAGCGCTGGAAATATGTTGTATGGCGGTGATGAAATTGGCGCCCTTGTTTTCGACCCGGGTCATCATTCATTGCGCGTGGGTTACGCACAAGAGGATACGCCGAAAGCAGAGATTCCATCTGTGGTTGGGGTTGCACCTTCCGCACCAGACACAAACATGGATATAGAAACAAAAACTGACAACAGTATAACACAAAATAGTAAGATTATAGCGAACAAGTGTATTTTAACATACCATTAACTCTTAAACGACTTGAATTTGTTCACAGATGCAGATACTCGCAAATACTATGTGGACACCACATATGTAAATGTACCGCGCACACAAATGGAAATACAAACGTATATGAAAGATGGCATGATAGATAACTGGGATTTATTCGAAAAAGTAATTGACTACACTTATGCCAAGGTCATACAATCGGAACCTGAATACCATCCTGTGTTGTTTTCGGAGGCCTCGTGGAATGTACGCAACAATCGCGAGAAATTGACAGAACTCATGTTCGAAAAATACAATGTACCCGCTTTCTATTTGGTCAAAAATGCTGTGTTGGCAGCATTCTCGAGTGGTCGTGCAACCGCATTGGTTGTAGATAGTGGCGCAACGCACACTTCCGCTGTACCCGTGCACGAAGGCTATGTTCTTTCACAAGCAGTGGTGAAATCTCCCCTAGGCGGGGACTACTTATCGATGCAATGCCGGCAACACCTTGAAAAACAGGGTATCGATTTATCACCCGCATACAAAGTCGCATCCAAAGATTTGGTAAAAGAACGCGATGCTGCCCGCTTCACGCTGCGTAAACTACCCGAAAATCTAACGCAATCCTGGCAAAATTATATGCTTAAATCACTATTACAAGATTTCCAAATGAATATATTACAAGTGTTGGAGAATCCATATGATGAGCGTGTGGCTGCGCAAATACCCAGCGTACATTATGAATTTCCCAATGGCTACCATCAGGAGTTCGGTTCAGAGCGGTTTAAATTGGCAGAAAGTTTATTTGATCATGCCATGCTTGGCGCGGGACAATTAGCTTCAACAAGTGTGGGCATGTGTGACGCAGATGTTCGATTATCACTTTTCGGATCTGTTGTTGTAACTGGTGGTAATACGCTGTTGCAAGGATTCCCCGAGCGTCTCAACCGAGACTTGCAACTGCGGGCACCATCGAATACACGTTTGAAAATGATTTCGGCAAATGGTAGTGTAGAACGCCGCTTTGGTGCATGGATCGGAGGTTCGATTTTAGCCAGTATCGGCACATTCCAGCAAATGTGGATTTCCTCGCAGGAGTATGAAGAGTCCGGTAAAGGTCAAGTAGAACGAAAATGTCCATAAGCAACCTCATTATTTTGGGGCAAAAAGGTACGATATTAGATCGACACATATTTTAAAAAAAAAAAACTTAAAATTATGTCATAAATTAAAAGGAAAATAAAACCACAACTAAACTTAATGCTCTGTTAAAATCTGACCATATGTAACTAAGTACATACATTTACATACCGTAATTTTTTGTACTTTCGGAATCCGGAAACATCTTTTTAATTTTGTTTTGCCGTATTTATTGCATTTTATAGTATTATGAACTAAATTTTGGGAAGATATTTGAAATCTTGTCGAAATTCGTATTCTATTTTGAACTATTTCCTTAAATTTTCCCTGTATTTCTTTTTAACAATTACTTTAAAGCCTGATTATTGTTTTTCACTGTATCTTGAGCCTTCTGAATCTCGTCAATCCAATTCTGCTGTGCAATCATTTGTACCGCCTCTTTCGTTATATTTTAAACTTTTCCAACATTCGCTACGAAAGTATCCACTACTTGCGCTACGTTGACAGCTTCATGTCCTTCCCGCCGACTACGATAAGTCTGACGCGATCGCTATGGCAGCATACAGAAGACCCGCCTCTATAGCCAATACAACCTCGGGGACGATGGACAAACAACGGGTGGACTGTCTGGTTGGCTGTCGGTGAAGGTTTCAATTCTTTGAGTTGTACGGTCGATAATGTCATTGGGTATCACCAATCACCACGCTTATATTCCTCACGCAAGGAGCTCACCATCACATGCGTACAACCTGCTTCCTTGAGAGCCCAGATATTAGCGCGATAAGGAATGTTAGATGGCATTATACTGTGCTTGCGGCCGTGTCGAGCAAGTAATACCGGAAGTTAGAGCACTACATATTTTCCTTCTAAAACTCTAACTTACCGTNGTTGGGTATCACCAATCACCACGCTTATATTCCTCACGCAAGGAGCTCACCATCACAAGCGTACAACCTGCTTCCTTGAGAGCCCAGATATTAGCGCGATAAGGAATGTTAGATGGCATTATACTGTGCTTGCGGCCGTGTCGAGCAAGTAATACCGGAAGTTAGAGCACTACATATTTTCCTTCTAAAACTCTAACTTACCGTGACCATACAACCCCAGAAACCCGTTAAATAGATTTTGCTTTGGATATACATAAGTACAACGACAACTTTACAATCGGCTTTTACGGTTTAGTGGGTATCGATTTTAACACCAAAAGGTGCACCATGCCAAAAGATGCCGTAACATACGCAACTAAAATTATTTATTATACATATGATTTGGTAAAACACTGACTTAATTAATAAAAATATCCAAGTTTAATAATATCGGAATTATGCTGCATTTTCAGGTTTTTGTTGCTGCTGACGAGTTTTCTTTTGGTTTTTATGTGGTGTTGCATCTTCGTCGACGGGTCGTTTGTTAGCCGGTACTAAGTCATATAATATGGATATGGAATTTAGCTTAGGTACCATAGCTTTTTTGTTGGAATCTCTAAACTGTGAACCGGGTATTAGTGGTCGTCGACGTTGTATGATTTCAGAAGTAGCTTCAGTGCACAAACGTAATAGTCGTCACATTGCACCGTTCATGGTGTTCTTGCAGACACACTCCTATATGAAAAATAAATGAAATTGTATTGTCATTGTTCTAATTTAAAAAAAAAAATATGTATACATAAATGTGTCTTAACTACCTTTGCATCCAAAATATCGTCTGTCCAATCATCTTTTGCTAAGTTCTGTACAGACTTAATTAAAATGTTCTTTACTTTTACAACATTTTCGGCAAACGTTTTCAAAACATCTTGCACATTAACACCTTCACATCCCATGCGCCAGCAATCATAATCGGTGGCGATTGCCACGGAACCGTATAAAAGTCCTGCTTCTTTTGCCAGCACTACTTCAGGGCAGGTGGTCATGTTGATTAGATCACCACCCCACTGACGGAACATGTTACTCTCAGAACGCGACGAAAAACGAGGTCCTTCAACCGTTACAATAGTAGCTTTCTCGTGCACATTATAGTCCAACTCTTTGGCGCTTTTAATCAGCACGGCACGCACGCGTTCACTGAACGACGGAAACATGCTCAAGTGACAAACACCACGCGGACTTTCCGCTCCACCATCGTAGAATGTTTGTGCACGTTTAGTGGTGCGGTCAATGAAATCATTTGGCACCACCAAATCGCCTGGATGAATTTCTTCGCGCAGCGATCCGCAAGCGGTTGAAACTATCAAGTGTGTGCAACCCACTTGCCGCATGGCCCAGATATTTGCGCGATAATTCACATTGGTGGGCATAATGTTGTGTTTACGACCATGTCGTGCCAACAGTACACACTTTACGCCGCCAATTTCACCTTCTATCAGTACATCGGAAGGATTGCCGAAGGGAGTGTTGACCTCAGTTTCCTTGCGATTTTCCAAAATATCCGGATCATCAAGTCCACTACCCCCAATTATACCAATCTGATCAAAACAAATTTATGTGAACTATATTAATAAGACCATAATAAGCCATATGTAGATTCGTACCTTGACTGCGATGGGTTCCAAATTGGTGTCGTTGCACTTGATGTGTATCATTGTGCTGCGTTCCGAGATGTTTTCACAGTGGCTAAATCGTGAAAAGTGTATACTAAAAATTTATTTCGGCTTAATACAGCTGCTATCAGATGTAGCGGTTAAGGTCAGCTGTTGAAGAGATAAGCTGAGCGATAACAAACATAGTTGTTGTAAAGGGTTTCATGAAGTTTGTCGCAAAATTTGCAGGGGCATGGGTGGAATTCCCGTCGTGCCGGAGTTTTCATTGGACCTGGATTTTACCGAAAATTAAGTTGGAACACAAAATATTTAATATTTTGCTAAGTAGATGGGCATACTTCAAGATAACCAACCGTATAGTTATAGAAAAACTAAAAATGCAGATTGCTAGTACTTTTTACGCTGATTTTAACTATATAAATATTATTTGCCGCAATTAAAAAGTAAAGTAGATATAAAAGGTAAAACAAAAAAATTGTGATATTTTAAAATATTAATATTTTCTAAACTGCGTAACCGATTCAAAAGGTAAGATGTCAAAATAAAGGAAATTAATTTATCTTCAAGCTGATATATAAAATGTGTATGCTTTTTATACATTTAAGCCAAGAATATTATAAAACAAAAAAAAAGGAATAATTTTTTCATAAAATAATCTATTTTTAGAAAAAGTACATAATCAATTCTACTTTGTAAGGGTTATGATCCCTACGCTCGGCCGAAGGCCGCCTACGAAGAAAGAAGTTCTGGGCAAAAGAGATTATGTGATATCACCCACACTTGTCACTTGCTTGTAATTGCTTTTAATTTTGTTATTTGTCTTTAGCATTGATTATGCACTTTTTTCTAAAAGAGGTTATTTTATGAAAAAATTATAACATTTTATTTGGGTTTTGAATTTTTGGCTTAAATATATAAGTAAGCAAACACATTTTATATATCAGCTTAAAGATAGATTAATTGTCTATTTTGATATTATTACTTTCTTAATCGGTTACGTAGTTTAGAAAATATTAATATTTTAAAATACCACAAAAATTTTCTTTAACCTTTTATATCTACTTTACTTTTTAATTGCGGCAAATAATATTTATATAGTTGAAATCAGCGTAAAAAGTACTATCGGTCTGCATTTTTAGTTCCCATAGCTGAACGGTTGGTTATCTTGATGTGTTCCAGTAGATGAATTTGATTATTTAATATTCACATAAAATCTACTAAATTGTAAAAAATTTACCCCACGTTTCCATCTTCTACTAAATGTGTCTTAAGATCCGTCAAATTTCTGTTTTACAGTTTGTCCTGTTTTCTCACTTTCAAAATGAAATCAAGCCAATCAAATTGATTTGTACCCGATTTAGATGGCGCGGTAAAATTAAAACTGACAGGCTATTCTAATATTCACGCACGCCGCCAATTTACTGTCAAAAATTTCTCATGCACATGCAACTTATATGTGACCAACCGAAATTGAACGGCGTGCGTATGAAACTTAGGTTAGCCTGTGAGTTGTGAAACTACGAAATGACAGCAGATGTTAAGACAGCGATGGTAAGAAATTCGGCAAGACAGATATGGTTAACAGTGAAAATTTGCGGTCTAGACGTGGGGTTGTAAGAAATATAAAGGCGCCTTTTAAGGCGCCTGCACACGTTCAATCTTCATTGACAGTATTTCTGTATTACAAAATTTATATAACGTGTAGCATGCGATACTAACGGATCGTGATACATATAAATTTTCTAGATATTTTGAAATCCATGAATATGGATCGCAATACTGCGTGTACCCACAGACTCAGGCACGATTACGATAACCGAGGCGCCAAATTTTGAACAAAGTCGTCGATAGAGGTTTTTGAAGCAACGAATAACGTTTTACTCTTTTTCTTTTTATGGGAAGCGAAAACTACAGGAGTTACCAAGGGCCAAAGGTCAAATTCATATTTTTTTTAAACCAAATATCTCGAAAACGAAAGCACGGATCCGTAATTTTTTATGTCTTTCAATAAGAAATATGAATGCTTTTAATACGATTTTACGACATACGTTCATAGGACATACGATCATGGCCGACGAATTGAGTTAACGGTTCTAACTTACTAGCGGTCTTCATCAAAAGTGTTAAACTCTTGATAAACTTGATAAAGTGAGAAATTTCTCATATTGATAAATGAACTGTCAAACTTTGTATGGAAATCCATTTAACCAAAGTGTGTCACTTTATCAAACGACTTTGGTGGATGAATGCATAAGTTTCAGCAAAATTCAACCCTTACAGGTTGCCAGGTAGTAAGTGAAGTAATTATTTGCCAAGGCACGTTCATGAAATAATGCGGATAAACTGATAAACTTAAGCAATTTATTCCTTTATCAATTTAGATGAAGACCCTTTATCAATTTAGATGAATGCCACTTTAAACGCATAATTTAGGTAAAATTATGCATTTAATTGCTTTAAAATGTATTTTCATGTTGAACTAACTCTTCTTTACTTAAATAAAAGTGTAAAATAGTGGTGCTTGCTATGTAAACAAACGCTCAGCTAACGAACCCGCTTTCGCAAACTTTTTTCTCAAAACCAATTACAAATACAACGTCGCGTTCTTACGTGGTTTGTATTTTTGGTTCATGTTATCATGGTGTGCCTGCCTTGGGTGTGCCATGATCCAACTACTGTAATCGATAAATCGACGAAATCTGCACAGTAATAACAAAACTGTCAAAATTCTCGTCGACATCTTTTGAAAGGTCTTTCAACGAATTCAAATTCGTGACCGGATCGATATAAAAAAAAATAATAAGTAAAGAAGGTTTAAATTACTTTCAAAATAAAATAACTATAAAGAAAAGCAATACTCTCATACTTTGGTCATATGATTTTATTTCAATTAGTTGGATAAACTATTTTATGCAAATACTTTAACTGATTTAGCATTCCGTTATTTTTATAACATGCGCTGCTCAGTCTCAAATTGTCCAAGCAAAACAAATAGTGAAAAAAACTTCTTTTTTCCCTTTCCTAAAGACAGAAGGTTAAAGAGTAAATGGGTGAAATTTTGCAATAGAAATGATCAAATTAATGTTCTGAGTGCAAGAGTATGTCCTAAACACTTCAGACCAGAGCAGTTCTTAAAGACCAAGAAGGGCAAAACTGGTATTAAATTTTTTTCTGATTGGTATTTTTTTTTTTAATTTTTCACCACTTTTAGCTTGTTTAAAACCCAACGTGGTACCGTGTGTTGAGTTCCCCGTGGGAGAAATATTACCTTTGCAACTAAACGAAGAATCAAGGATGAATTGCGACATATTCGAAACTGTAGCATTAAATATACTAAAAAGCTTTGGTCCACAATACGCTTGTAATGCACACAATGAGATCTTCCAATATGTATGCGAGGATTGCAAAATATTACTTTGTCGGATATGTATACCCCAAGGTCACGAGAACCACAATTACTTGCATATCAGTAAAGTTGCATCTAAAGGAAAGGACATACTGCATGTACTTTTAGAAAGTTGTCGTTTAGGTATAAATTGTCTTGGGAACTGCATCAATAATGAATTAGATCATGCACATTTTATTGATGGAAACTGCGACGCATTGATCCAAAATATACGTAATACTTTCCATCCAATTATAGCGGCTATCATGGAGCGTGAACGCTTTCTTTTAGATTTTGTTGAAAAAATACGTAAGAAGCGGATGGAGAATCTATATGAACAAATGACTGCCCTAAAGTTTGCATTTTCTGGTTTAATGGATACAAAGGATATGTTGCAGCATTTAGCAGCAAATGGCCACCAGATGGATGACCTCAGCATTGCTATGAAGCTAGTAGAAGGTAATCGACAAATCGAAATATCGTCACAATTTTCAAACAAAAACAACCGAGAAATGATTTTTTCAAGTTTTACGAACCACTTGCTTTCAAAAATTTATTAAATGATATAAAAAAGCAAGGATCTGTTGAACTGGCGGAATCTCATTTACCTAAGGATGACTATGCCGCTGCATCTATGGATATCATTTCTGATTTATTGCAAAGTTCTGGTGACCGCGAAATGCTTTTCTCATCGCTTCTTCATATAGTGAAACAGAAGCATAAACAAGGCATAGATGTTGAAATAGCACCGAACAATTTGAAAAACGAGCCAACTCGATCGTATGCCAACGCAAATAATGTGGTCGTCGGAGAAGCGGTACCTGGTTGGATTAATAAAATAAAAGCCTTTCGTTCTGATGTACCTACATTGGCTTTTGCCACTAGTGGAAACGGCGATGGCCAAGTTAGTCGGCCTTCGGGAGTTTGCGTCTCTAAAACGGGCCAAATTTTAGTAACCGATCGACGTAATTGCAATGTTCAGGCTTTCGGCGTTGATGGACGCTTTCTATTTAAATTTGGTCGAAAAGGAAATGCTAAAGGTGAATTTGATTCAGCAGCTGGCATCTGTGTAGACAAAAGTGGACGTATTATTATTGCGGATAAAAATAACCATCGTATTGTTTTCGTCGGGTGGAATGTATCTGCTCTCATTTGGTGAGCTGGGATCGGATTATGGTTCCGTTTGATGTTGCTGTAAATACAAAATTACAAATAGCTGTGGCAGACACAGCCAATCATCGCATTCAACAATTTGAACATAATGGACGTTTCATAAGACAAATACCAATGGGTATTCTAAAATCCACCGGTTATGAAATAACGCCTCGTGGTTTATGCTACACTCCAACTGGCAAAATCATTGTATCGGATTACGCAAATCATTGCTTGCATGTAATTGAACCGGAGAGGAATAAAGTAAGTTAAAAATTATGTAGCTAAGTACTGTAAACATACCTAAATATACTTTTACGATTTACTGTTCCTAAAAAAATATTTTTTCGCAGCCGAGGGAGGGGAAATTTAGAATTTACATGCCCTACTGGCGTGTGTTGCGACGACGAAGGTGCAATAATTGTTGCGGATTCTCATAACCACCGAATTGTGGTGTACAGTTCGCATCTGGAACTTTTATGGAGCGTAAGTTTTTAGCGAAAATGCAAAATTATCAATTTCTAGTTTATTTCCTCATTGGTATTTTGTCCTTATCAAAATCCTTGTCACTTTAGATTGACGTTCGTCCATCGGTTAATCATTTACATATGGCATATTTTAATGAAACAGATCGCACTTGTGATATGGCATTAACAAGAGATGGACGAATTGTTTTTGTAACAGAAATGCTACCTGCAAATGAAGCTACTGACACAACCAAGCGATTTATTCACGTGTTCTAATAAAAAGTAAAAGTGACACTACTGTAGTTTTTATGCTTTGTTTACATACACCTAGCCTATTCTGGCCATGAGTTCTTTTTTACTGAACTTAAAATTTAATTTTATGTTAAGTATACATATGAATAACACTTAAAAATGATAAACTGGACTGAATTTAGCAATAAAAAAAGCCATTTAATTATGAAAAATTGCAATTAATGTATTACAAGTACACATATAAACATAATTTATATTAAATGATATGACATAATTTTTAACATAAATTTATATTGGGCATTTAAATATTCTCACGAAATGATCTTCGCCACAACTCGCAAGCAGAAAAGATTCAGTAGTACTGCTGCCAATATTGCCGACTGGCTGGAACTGTAAACGTTTCACTGCAGAGTCATGCGCTTTCTCCAGTGTAAGTTTACTGCAAATGCAAAGTAAGAAAAATATTATACATACAAACGTATACACATTTACAGTTCGAGAAGTTTAACGACTGTGCTCTAAATTAATATGTTTTCTTAGAATTTCATACTTACGTCGTATCTATGAGTTGTAATTGTTTGCCATTCTTTTCGGTGTTTGTTTCATTTAGTTGTTGCAGCAAAATATCACCATTTGAAAAGCCTACCGCAAGCTGATAAACTCCAGCTGTGACAGTCCTTGAACCAAAAGCAACAGCAGTAATGGGATTTATGTGTGTTTGCTTAAGATTCACGGACCATTCATCCGCTGCACCATTAGCTTGTGCCCACACACCCAGTATTGCATCTCGCCCACCAGTCGCAAAGTATTTGCTATCATGTGACCAATCACATGTCCAAATAATACGAGTATGCACAGACATTTTGGCTGCGGAGCGTTGTTTCAAGCGATAATGTGGATGATTGTTTGCAGTTGTCAATTCTTCATCGCGTTCGAATAGCGCCCAAGTGCGGTCGCGTGAAACTGATAGCAACAGTTGACCCTTAGGTGAGAAGCGCATCTGCGTCACGGTAAGTTTATGTGCAGCCAGTTTTTGAATTTGCTTCCACGTTGCAGTGTCCCTAAAAAATCCGAAAAAAAATATATAAATTTACAATCTCATCGAAATTATTTTTTACCAAAGTATTATTTGCGCGTGTTCTTCATTTGTAGCGCGGCAGGCAGAAGCCAATACCTTTCCATCTGGCGAAGCTGCTAGTGCATATATTTCGAAGCCGTGGCCGTAAAGTTTTTGCATTTCCGGCCAAAGCGTATTCTGCATAAGTGTCTCCTCTTGAGGTGGTGCGTCCAGTGTAACTGGTACGAAATAATTTTCAGGATATTCATCTTTAATATGCTTTTCGTGCGGCACAGGATCAATGTCAGAACCATACACTGCTTTATTCGATAGGCCAAGTGAAGGCACGGAAGCGCCTTTTGGCAGAGCTGTGAATAAAATTCAGCGCGGTAATTTAAAATTTTATTTTAATTAGAAAAACTTACTTTCCAGCAAAGCATCGCCCTCCGCATCACTTTGTGCTCCCGTAATGCGTCTAAAGTTTTCTATGAAATTAGTGGACGCTTGGAATGTACGTACTATCTTTTCTTCTGCTCCACTAGCGAACTTGTACCGCGAGAGTATCGCAACTGTTTGCATATCATAGCCGTGCACTTGTGGGCGTGCCAATTCGTGCCAAGATATGTCTTCATCCTTCTCTTCTTTACCACGTCGCCATGGCGAATGTATGCGAGTAGTTTGGTCCGCCGAAACTGTCAATAAGAACTCACCACTTGGTGCCCAAGCCAAATCGCGTACTTCATCAAAGTGGCCACCCACTATAATGCCGGGTGTCCAAAAATGTTCGCTATCAGTTGATTGATGCCATATATGAAAGCCACCCTGATAGCTATGTCCAAATATGGATTTGCCACTGCGGGAGAATTTACCGCCATAAAATCCCAGTGAATTACCTCCCACCTCACCCACTCGAACTTTTTCCATCCATATACCATCTTCGCTAGGTGCCCAAATAATTATAGATTTGTCAATGGAAACGGAAAGTAAACGTATACCTGTAATGAACATAAAAAACATACATACAAGAGTTGCGAGGTAGCTAACAAAAATTTACAAAATATTAACAAACTTTTAATTTACCATCTTTCTCTGATTTATGCCAGTTAACACCATATACCCAGCCTTCGTGACCGTACAGCACTGACTCCAAGCTAATAGCACACCAATTGCTAGAACTTAAATGCAGAATTTTCTCTTCCACACGTATTTCAGCAGCATCTTCTTCTATAATGTTGCAAATATCCACACTGTTTTCGCGCGTTTGCTCCTCCGTTCGTTTCGATATGCGCCATATGCGTATAAAATTGTCCTGCGCTGCACTTGCCATTAAAATATCATCTGCATCCTCAACAACGTCCAGCGCCCGTACCCAGTCTTCGTGGCCTGTCATTTGGTGTACCATACGAAACGGGTCTGTATCGGTGCTATTCTCTTCATTTTGTGCATTCTGCGCCCAAATAAGAATGTTGCCCTTCTCATTTCCAAATGCCAACAGTAATTGTTCACTCTTTGGCAAACGGAATAGGCTAAGACCAAGAACGTAGCTATTTAAATTGTTTATGGTTTGTGCTAATTCTACAGCGAGTGTATTGAACGTCCACAAAGTGACTGACTGCTCAACTGCCGTCGCTATTAACCACTTATTATCACTCAAATAGAGGCTGGTGATATCTGTTACTGGACCAATGTGCTTAAGTGCTTGAAAACGTATGCCCCTACACTGTTTATCGAATTGCCATACATATGCATTACAATCATCTGCCCCAGAAATGAAGTAAGATTCAGGTTCAGATGGTGACACGCGCAACCAATGAACTGTATTTACGCGGGCTTCATGGCCTATATAACTGCCTACATGTTTTGCTGAGCCATTGAACTGTGAAGAAAATATGTAAAAATTGGCAACTCCTCAACGGTGTTTGATTTTACTTACATTCGGATCCAGTACCGCAACGGAATGGTGTGCGCCGAATAAGATCAAACCGTTGTCACCCCAATCTGCACAATGTGGAGTGGGATTGCACGCAGCAGATGCATAAATCGTGTATTTGGAAATGTTGTTTTTGGATCTTGAATCAGTCATTGTAGTTAACTATTGAATGGTTTGCAAATTTGAGAAATTTGCTAGAATAGATGGGATCCAGAGGCACGTTTTCAGATTTTTACGGGTTTTGCTTTTATCGTTTCCTTCGCTTTTTGTTTTGCTAATAATTTAGTGTTGGCAAGCATTAAAATAACCTAACCTCGAAGTTCAGCGAAAACATAAACACGTGCTTAGACAGTGTTTGCATTGATCAACTTTGCATTCACAATTTGCGTTTAACCAAAGAACGTAAATCTATATAATAAATATAATAAATTTACCTTCTTTGGTGCAACCCTGCGCTCAGTTGAACGCGCATGTTGAACGCAATGTTGAATAAGGCAAACACACTTTTACACAGGCATTTATTTTATATTTGAAAATTGTAACTAAATATTTATGCAATGCGAGCACTGGTTATTTAACCACACTTCAAACAAATTTACGAAATAAAAGCGGTTGTTAACGAAAGAGCTCAAGTATACGAAACATGTCAAAATACTCATAACGCACGGACTTATAGGTTGTTTATATAAGGCGATTTTACAGGCATCTTCTCTCGTTCTCAGCAGCCAACCCTCGATCAACTTTGGATTGAACTAAACGCCTCTTAAATCACAGCATGTAAACACCGCATTATTTTGGAGTGTTAAATTCATGATATCCAAGTATTCGGTATTTAGTTTTTTTTCAAAATGCAACCCTTCATTAATTATTTTTTATTTCGAAAATATGGCAGTGCTGCGCAAAGCGACGCTGCATATGAAAATTTTAACGGAACGCTTGACAAGCTGTGCGTAGAAAGCAAAAGGAAAGGCGACGTGTATTTTTTTTTATTTAGTTTGTGAAAAATAAGTGGGCTTAAAAAATTAATTAACGCTATTAAAGGTTAAACAAATATACTCATATGGGGCGCAAACGAAAAATACCAATTGCAGATGAAGAAAAGGAGAATACAGTCGCTGCAAGCCGCAAACGGGGTGGTGGCGGTGGCGTCGCTGCAAGCAATCCCATGATGCTGCACGGTCCCATGTATAGAATAATGTCCAATGTGCAATTAAACGAAACCAGCCACAAAAAGTACATCAAGGAATTGAAGCAACTGTACGCGAAGGTAAGAAAACCATGAACGAAAGACACAAGATCACGGGGGAAGGAAAGAACGAAAAACAAACGGTTAATGTTCCCACGACAGTCGGGTCTACGTAACCGGAACGACCCAGATTTACATCTGGCCAAGGACTGTCACTCCAGCAACACTCCCCAAAAAGTCTTTGGGGAATTTGTATGCTGCTACAACAACAACAACAAACGGGCTAGTCTCCAGCCCGCGTGATCTTGTCTTTTTGGTTCATGTAAGAAAACTGCGTCTTTTGTTGATGTGCGCAATTTTGCATTACTTTTATTTGGCAGATGGATCATGACGCCTTCATGTTTACCTTCATCAAAATGATAAAAACAGCAATGGTAGCTGATGAAGGAAATGAGTATGCAGAAACAACTTTATTATTTTGTTCTAAATTCGTCAGCTCATATGATGGCGATGATACACATCCGCTGCTAATTGATATGAGCAAGTGGCTGCTAACTGTAAGTGCTAATTGATTTACTAAAGTTAATCCAATTACTAAACTTTAAAACTTTGTACTTCCTAGACTATTTCGCGTAATCCACACATTCGTTTCCGCATATGTCAGTTTGTTAATATGATACTCAAGGCACTTGGCCAAGAGGCAGCGCTGGATGACGCCATTTGTGATCGTATAATGGATTATATGCTGCACCGCTTACACGATACCTCACCGAATGTGCGGGTGCAAGCGATTTTAGCAATGCAGCGCTTACAAGTACCGGATAATCCCGACGATCCTGTTTTGCGCGCTTACCAGTTTCATCTCTGTTCAGATCCATCATCTCGTGTGCGTCAGGCAGTAATAACATGTATGGGACGTAACTATCATACAATTCCTTACATATTGGAACGATTGTGGGATATCGATGAAAAAGTTCGCCGACACACATATTTGCATATGAGCAGTTATCCAGTCCGGTCTTACAAGGTATCACAGCGCCTAACCTTATTGCAGCAGGGGCTTAACGATCGTTCAGAAGCAGTGCGCAAAGTAGTAGTAACAATAATGCTGCAACAATGGATTGAGTCCTATCAAAAAGATCTCATTGCTCTAATATCTGCATTGAAGCTGGATTCGAGCGAAGCCGAAATCGACCGGTTTCGAAAAGTAGCTAAGCAAACATTGAAAGAGATTTTCAAGTAAATAATTTTTTGTTGGATTTTTGTTTGCATATTTAAACTATTCAATTTTTATAGGCGTCAAAGCAAAGAAGACTTGCTTGCTTGTGTACCCTTAGAGGAAGAGGGTGAGATGCATCGTTGCGTGCCGCATGAAAAACTGTCAATGGAAATTGCATTGTATTGGCAATGCTTGACAGAATTCTTGCAATCGGAAATGGCAGAAGAGTTCGACTTAATTGTGCCGGAGTTGAGCACGTTCTGTACATATGTGGAAAAGTGAGTTTAAGAAGAATTTTGGAACAGTACGCTTTGATAGTGAACGTAACTGTTTATGAAAGAAAAATATATAATTGTAATATCTAAATCATGCCGTGTAAAAAAAATTTGAAATACGCAAACATAAAGAATTATTTTGCGCAATCGGATACTGTTACATCCTGCGGTTACACAGAATACAGCCATACCTTCTAAAACTGTATACACATTTAAATTACAGTCTGCAAATAAATAACAAATAACAAATATAAAATAAAAAATTAATATAAAATTAATAAACTTTAAATCCTGAAAACTTAATTTATTCTTAATTTTTAATATTTTTTTACAGATATTGCCAATCACAGAAACCAGATATGGATAAATTCGAGCTAATGGAATTCCAATATAAACTTCTTTCCCTGATGGAAATATTGTATACATTTGATTTGGGCGACGAGATAGGGCGTGGAAATTTGCAAAAACTGCTTTCGTATCTTTTAAAAACATTCCGCCTTGATGAAAAGGTTATTGAAGTTGTTGTACGTTGTGCAGAGAATCTTATATCTGATCAAAATGCACGCATACAGGTATGTACTTTCTAGGCATTCGAAAACAGGAGATAATGTTCAACTTTTTCTATATTTAGCTATTTGTGGAGATCATACAAGATATCTGTGGTTTGAACAGTAAACCAAATGATCTTTTGCACGATCGGACATTAATCAGCGAATTATTGGCGAGCTCATCAAATGCAGATCTAAATTTAAAATTATCTTCGCTAAAGGTTAAGCTTCTTGATTTGGAGGAACAAGAAATGAATTTTGTACAACGTAAAGATTACATGCGTGCGCAGCAAATAACCGAGGAGAAATATGCCACCACAGAAGAGTATACGAACTTGTTGCAACCGCTTTTAGATAATCATCCAAATGCAGACATGGTGAGCTATTATGAAAATTAATGTGAAAATTTCTAACACTCTTCCATTACTATTAGCTAAAGCGTCCATTACAGCTGCGTAAAACGACGAAACCGGAAAGCATATTGAAGAGTTTGCAAATAGCCTTCTATATGGTCGTTTCACCTAAAGTGCGCTCACTTAATCCGAGCATTTTAAAACTGTATAATGTAAGTGCTGAAATTTTGAAAAAATTGTAGTCCTAAGTATGTGTGTATGTAGTTGTATATATAACGTTTACTTAATGTGTAGGACTTTATTTGTCGTCATCTTGCCTCAAATCAAATTGCAATCCGTGATTGGGCTTTGAAATGTGGTACCGCCTGCAGTATGCTGTACGAGGCGCTAGCAAAAGATGTTTTCGAAGAATTATATGCGCAGTTTTTTAAAAATCACAATATTCGTATTTGGGAGACCTCCATAACGTGTATTTTCGAGCTGCTGGACAGGTAAGCTATCTTAGATTTTATTTATGTTAATGCGCCCCTAATATATATTCTCACCTTAGATATGGTTTGGATAATTTTGCCAAGCAAGAAGAGCAAAGTAAATCGAAGAAAAGCGGTCGACAGTTGTATAACACATTAGAATTTCTGGACAGTGAAGACGACTCAAATGTTCTAAATGCCGGCCAAGGCGTAGATGTGATCTATATGATGTCGCATTTTCTGGACACCTGCGATGATACTTGTATAATAAGTGCAATAATAGTCGGCTTCTGTCGGCTTATATTGCGTGGCTATATTAAGTCTAGCGATATTATTGAAAAATTACTTTTGCGATATTTCAATCCGAGCACAGGTAGCATATAGATTTTCAGATTTTTGTTTTGACATTACTAGAATTTGTATTTCTGCTGAAGATTCGAACATAAATCAAATATTGGGTGTATTTCTGGAAAATTTGATACTGCGAAAGAAGCATGGTTTACTGCAACCTTGTCTACTGCCTATGGTGTTAACAGTGCTAGGAGCACCATATGAGAATCCATTGCACGACATACGTCCTGAGACCATAACTCGCTTTATCATAGACTCTACGCGTCAGGAGACTTCTCAACTAACAGAGGGCTACATACACAACAAAATTGCTCACACATTCTTGCAAGAAATGCTGAACAATCTTACCAACAAGGAACTTTGCAAACTGTTGTCTAAAGAGCTGATTACGTTAGAATTAAATGTAACACAGAATGAACAACTAAAGCTTGAATTGAAAGAGTGTGCTGATAAGTTGATAAAGGTAGGATATTTTAGAACTTTGTTACCGCGAAAATTAATTTTAATTAGTTTGATATGTTACGTTTAGGCTGATTTCGATCCTAAGACTGTAAAGCATATAATAGATTTCAAAGATTTAGTTGATGGAAATTATAATCCTGCACGCAAACCTGCAGGGAACGATTCGGAGGGTGAAGAGGTACTTTAAATATTTTGTTTCGATCGTTTTTAGCGTCGAGCATAAAATATCTCCATATATTATATCATTTTTCAGGATAGCAATGATGAAACGGAGAATGATGCGAATAATGACGACGACAATGCCACAGTGACAACGGGGCGCAGTAAAACGTCAGTCGGTGAAGTGGTAGAGGAGCCATCCCAGCAACCCCCACCACAGCCACCTCCTAACGTCGTCATAACTGCAGTAGAAACAATTATCACGCCGGCGTTAGTCGCTGCTCCCGTCGAGCCTGCTGTCACGTCTGCTACCGCCGCAGAAGTTCCTGCTCCAGTTGAGCCTGCTGCCACGTCAGCTTCCGCTGCAGAAGTTCCTGCTATAGCAGTAGCAGATGGTGCCATAATAACAAAAGATATTTCACCTTCAGCGCGTGTGCCCACAACGTATGGACGTGAGAACCGAGTGGGGCATCGTTATTTGCGCAAATCTCTCAATTCGACACGTGGTCAATCGGACACGGAAGGGGGCGATGGACCACATCGCTCACCGAAGATACGCATTGAAGCGCGCATTGATTCTGATAAGAAAACGGAACAGCCAGCACACGAAGAGCGAAGAGTGCGCAATTTACGGGCAAAGCGCAATTTGCGTTATAACGATAAAAATTCTCAATCAGAGGAAGAAGAGCCTGTTAAGCCTTCGAAAAGTGCAGCCCAAACACACAATAAACGACGTGCACATCTGCCCACTGTTGATGTTGATGATGAGCCTGAAGTGATTTCGTCCCCTAAGCAAACATCAAATGCAAAAGGCAGTGCTAGTAACTTTGAGCAAGCTCGAAATGCTGCTAGTCCGGCTAAGCGGCAAACGAAGGAGTTAATTAAAGAAAAATCTGCCGACGAGCTTTTGGAAAAGATTGGCGAACCGAGACGGGAACAATCCAGGGAACAGCCAAAAGAGCAGATAAAAACACGTGCCAAAGAGGCAGAGCGAGCGATAGTATCACCGGCTAGGACAACCAGACCGGTGCGGGCGTCATCAAGAAGAGCTAAACAGATCAGTACGGCTGAGGTAAAAATTTGAGATTATATTTAGATTTAGTTCTTAAAATATAATTTTGGTATTTAATTTTACCTTTTGTTTACTGCAGCTCAATACATCCGACGTTATACAGCCTTCACCACCGGTGGCGATATCACCACGTACGATTGTTCGACGTCAGCGGCGTGCCGGTGGTGGTGATATATCAGTCGCTAATCTAACTCAATCTGCGCGTCCTGCAACGCGAAGTCATTCTGCTCAGCCAGCACATAATCAAGTGAGTACCAGACGACGAGGATTACAACTGTAGATAGTCCAGTACAATTACTAACCAATCTCCACACCAATATTACTACCGCCTCCACCCACCAGTGTCACCATCGCCATAACCATCACCACCACCACCAGCACCCACTTAACAACGCACAGGCTATTTGTAATTTTTCCTAATTATTTGCACCTATATGTATACATATACAGTATCGGTCATATCTATAGCACGCCATTTCAAAGTGATATTGTGTGCAACTTATGTTTATTTATTTATTTTTAAGAATTTTCAATTAAATTACAGTTCTTTCTCTAACAAACCCTATATAAACCCAAGTTTAACAATTGGTAGAAAACTTCAAAAAAGTGCAACCAATTTTCACCTAAGTTTCAAACTTTTTTCTCGGAAGTGTTAGAATTTTTTTGAGTACACAGTTTTTTAGCCCCTGCAATTTTAGTCTGATAATGTGCAAATTTCAAGTGGCTACGAATTACCGTTAATTTTTTAGAATTTTTTTTGTCGCATTGGCTTCCATATAATGAATAAACTCAATTTATTTGTATATGGATGAAAACCGCAACACCTTTGGCGAAAAAAATTCTAAAAAATCAACGGTAACTTTCAGTCACTTGAAACTTGCACATTATCAGACTAAAATTGAAGGGGCTAAAAAACTGTGTACTCAAAAAAATTCTAACACTTCCGAGAAAAAAGTTTGAAACTTAGGTGAAAATTTGTTGCACTTTTTTGAAGTTTTCTACAAATTGTTAAACTTGGGTTTATATGGGGTTTGTTAGATAAAGAACTGTATTTTAATTGAAAATTCTCAAAAATAAACAAATAAACATAAGTTGCACACAATATCACTTCGAAATGGCGTGCTATAGATATGACCGATACTGTATATAGTTATATTTCCTTAACGTTACATTTGTATAAATTTTGACTATTTAAAATATATATATATTTTTACGTTAAAAAAAAAAATGTAAATACAACTGACTTGGATGCGTAAATGTGTGTGCGTGTGGTTGCTGCACGGTGGTGAGCGAGGGATGCTGGCTGGCTGTCTGCAATGACCAGTAGAAGTGTCTTAGGAGTGCTATAAGCCGTATTACTTTTATTTATAGTCTAATGGCCTTATTCATAAAAAATAAAGTAGTCTTATAAAAGGTTTATAAATTGAAAAATGTCAATGAAAACGTCAATAAATATAAAGCTCTTTAAACCTTCTTTATTTTTTATGATTAAGGCCATAAGTTTCTTAGTCCGGAATTAGTTATAATAATAATTGTGTGCGATATTCTTTTGTTGCTTTTAAAGACCAGCGTTGCAAACATTCCGTATGCAAATTTGTAACTTTATTTGAATGCTTAGGTTCAGTTGCCAAACCAATATTGTTTTCGAATATATCTATTTCCTGTCCATTATGTCTGTTGTTAAAATTTTTCTTTTGGTACCACGCCAATAGCTTAATATCCATCCCTTATCATTCATTCGCTGGTTAAAATTTTTCCCGGTTCCTTTCGAAATTCATCTCAGCTAGTCTAAAACAAATATAAACAAAGTTGAAATAAATAGTAGGTTTTTGAACTTGCCTAATGAAATAAAATACATTTTAACTATACCCCTCGTCCCACAATCGCATACCGTTGGCAACGTTTTATTTTATTTATATTTTGACTAAACATACCGCACAACTAAAAGATTAATAAGTCGAAACAATTTTAGCACCCCGATACATCCATTGACAGCGCAGTGGTAGATAACATCCATCTTCAGGTTCCCACTACCGCTAAGACACCAGCGCCAGCTCGCTCCAGTTTAAAACGTGCGCATCATTCTACGCCAGAACCAACTGGAAGGTTATTGCTTGGAGAGATGGTTGTTTCACCACAATTAGAATCGCCGATTCTCAAGCGTCTGCGTGCTGAAACACCAGCCAAGCGGCAAGAGATACCAAGGCGAACTCGGAGTAGTATCTCTGCATCAGCTGTCGAGCAAAAAGATGATGATGCAACAAATGAAAAAAATAAGGAGGAAGTTCCTAAAAAGCGTGGACGTGGTCGCCCGCGTACCCGATCTGAGACGTCAGCTGCAGCAAATGAAAAAAATAAGGAGGAAGTTCCTAAAAAGCGTGGACGTGGTCGCCCGCGTACCCGATCTGAGACGTCAGCTGCAGCAAATGAAAAAAATAAGGAGGAAGTTCCTAAAAAGCGTGGACGTGGTCGCCCGCGTACCCGATCTGAGACGTCAGCTGAACCCATGGATAATGTCGTAATGACAGGAAGATCTGCAGCACCAAAGTTAAATGAACCGCGAAATATAAGACCGACTACACGCGCGTCTTCTTCTAAACGTGCTCTCTCGGCCACCCGCTCCCGTTCTGCAACACGTACGCGCTCTATCAGGCGTACAACCTCTGCTACACATACACGCTCTGTTACAAGTACAAGCTCTATTAAAGGCGCTCCTTCGAATACACGCACGGATGGAGGCCAACGTACGCGCACTGTATCTGCCATGCGTACAGTACCAATTACACGCTCAGCGTCTGTGTCCCGCACGCGCTCAGGCGCTGTCACAGACGCCATATATGCTACACGAACCGACGCCAACGCGCGCACCAAATCTGCTTCACGCGCAAACATTTCGACGATCGCTGTCGTAGCTGCCTCCAGTAGGGCGGAGGATGCGCAGAATAACAGATCAAATACGAGCACGCGCGCTGACGCACACACATCATCCACTCTTGTAGCGGAAAAAAGCGTCACAGATGAAGCAAATATCTCGACGACGCGCGATGGTGTAAGCGAGAAGTCGCCGCAACCAACCGGAATGATGACACGTCGTCGTTTGTCGATGAGTGGTGGTCGCCTTGATGATGGAGCAGACGCTAGCGCCAAACCAGTTGTGAGCGAAGCTCCAGACACTGCGCCGCGCAGACGTTCATTGCGCACCGAAACCGCTACAGTCAAATTCGCCGCAGCGCCACCGAATAACGAAGTGGATGAAACGAATAAATCTAAAATTCGAATGCAGCCGAGTAGAATACCAGTGCGCGCTTCAAGCAGCAAATTGGCAACAAGTATGAAAACAAAGATTGCCACGCGCGTTTCTTCTTCGTCGCTTGCGTTGGCGCCAAGGACGGTTGAATCCAATTCGAGCAGCGGCAGCGGTAGTTCGGGCACCGAAGAGACGATGAAAACCTTAGGCGCAGCTATGTTGCGTAGACGCGCACTGGCTACCAAAATGACGCGTATCAACTTGGCGCAACGCACCAAAGGCAACCCGATGCCGATGGAGTTGGCGAAGCCGGCGCGCGTACGTACACCTGTTAAAAATGTGCCATCAGTTTCGAAATTGCGTCCGAGGAAACCTTAGGAGCTACCTACTTATATACATACATATATTTTTATAGTATTGTCGTTGAAAACTATGTAGTCCTTTGTCGTTATATATGTATACTACATAAGTTTTAGGCTAATTATTACTTTAGATTTGTGTGTATACATACATATTTCATTCTGATTTATTTTTTGGTACAAATTTATTAGCATCCGCTTGAGGCCTATACAAATTCGAATAATACATACATATTAGAAAATTCCAAATATTTTAGTAGAACTACATGAAAATTACCATGAATTATAAAATTTCATATCGATTTTTATGTATTATAATGCTTTAGCTACCTTTTAAATAAAATGAATTTCGAATTTAATAAAAAAATGTATATGGCGACGCTTTGTTCTTTTATTTATTGCGCAAAAATATATTAAGCGCTTAGATTGTGCATGGTTAAAGTTTATGGCCGAGCTTCGCCCCCTATACGTGGTGAGCATCTTCGTATTGTTACGCAAATGAGGGACCTGCAGCCTTAACGGCAAATGTTTTTATTTATGAAACTTTTTTTTTATGACAAATAATAGTCTTATCATTCCTTACATTTGGAAATCTNGAAATGAGGGACCTGCAGCCTTAACGGCAAATGTTTTTATTTATGAAACTTTTTTTTATGACAAATAATAGTCTTATCATTCCTTACATTTGGAAATCTAGGAGAGTGGTCCCACTGGTAAAACCTGTGTGATTAGAAAAATAAGAGTCTTTTATCCAGACAACTCTCCGATCTGCAAAAGTGAAAACGCTTTAGGTCTTGCTACTCTTCACGTCCCATTTCAGCCCGGCTAAATATCCACGTAGCTTACGTTAAGTGCACAGTAAGTACCACAACATAGCACCAAGGTAACATACGGCGTTAATCGCAATTATCCCTGCGAGAGAACAGTCCTTGATATTGAAGGCTCCCTTTTACCACAGGTAATAAAGCTGTGGACTGCGCATCATACTTATGTGAATGTGGTCGAAATCGTCAGCAATTTTAGAAAAAAAATCATCTATCGAAACTCTTCTCCGGCCGGCAGTACTTTGGGCAAAGACAAAATAAATGTTTTGGCCAAATAAAAAGCGATTGGATCAGCCGGATTTTAGCTTTGCTACACTAACATGGTCGCCATGGACTTGCCAAAATACTGCACTGCGGACAGCCACTCAGCTAACATCTGGTTCCCTTTAGGTCTGACTTCGACGAACCCCACACGTTTTCCAGGCCTAACGTTCTGTACAGGGCTAATGGTCTAACTGAAGTCAGCAAGTTCACATATTTAGGCAGGCACGCAGCAAGGAATATCTATCAAGGGATTCAAAACATCAAGGCGCATGCCACAAATCGGAGGAGAAGGCTCGGTTAAACACTGTAAGCGCCAATCTATTATTATTATTATTAAATCATTTTATAACTATGATGGAAGTGGGTTTGCAGTGGGGGGAATATAAAAACTACTTATGTATGAGTAAATATCTTAGGGGTTTTCGCAGAGAAGTATTTAGACCATGACTTGCCGGAAAGAAGGGAGTGAATGAACCATTAAACGACCGATCCAAATCCTTGACAGAAAGCTAAAGTGAGGACCAAATATCGAGGAGCGAGTGAGGAAGGTATCGGTTGCCTTTACTGCTGTAAAAGCGCTATTGGGAAGAGATATGATCCCTCCTATAAGGTTATGTTCTGGCTGTACGAAGCCACCATTAAACCTATTATGCTGTATGGGGCCACTGTCTGGTGGAACTCACTAGAAAGGTTCACACTAGCCAAGCGGCTGGCACGGGTACAAAAGGTTGGAATTAGTCGGGGAATTTCGAACCACTCCAACGCTAGCTCTAGATATTATATTAGTAGACAGTGCACCAAAGCTTCTGCGATCCACTCTGCCACCAGGCTGAAGTATGCTTGATTCTCTCTCTCTCTCTCTCCTGAGTATAGGCACTCGGTTATATTAGGGAAATCCAACTTCATACCCATCCAGGGTATAGTATCTGAAGCAAAGGACCGGTGAATTTTTTCAAGCACGTGTCGAAGCTTGATGTCAGAGTTGGAGGAGGTGTCTTTTTTGAGGAACTATTCTTAGATAATAGCTTTAAGTCATAGGATTTCTATAGCGCAGTCGATCAGTTGCGCACTTGTGTAATACCGTTTAAAGAGGTATAGATCTACTCTAACAGCCAAGCGGCGATCAAAGATCTGGGATCGCTGATGTTTAGATCAAAATTACTCTGCGATTGCCTGATCTCTATCTCTCTCTCTCTCTCTCCCTCTCTCTCTCCCCTCTCTCTCTGATCTCGAAACGATTCAAGTCAGAAGATGGTTCAGTACAAAAAAAATTACCCTAAGAGGAACAAGCTTGATTTAAAGAGTTGAAGTATTAACACGCTCTGGGATTTTGGGTTAACGAACTGGCAGAAGAATTGGGGAAATGTGAAGTGGCTGTTCAACCAATCGGAACCGATTATTGATTGGAGTAGAATTTGAACAGTTTGGCAGATCCGGCACTTCTTATTCAAAAGATGCCGATACCGCTGGTGCAGCCTGAATATTTACAAAATAACTAAGTGCCTTCTGTATCGAGGCCATTTTCTCCGGGGTAAGTTTATGAAGCAGCTAACGCAAGAAACTGCGTCATATGGATAGCTATCAACATTATTGTGGGGTTTCGGGGGCCTGCAGGTAGGAAAAACTAATCTATAGACATTATTTGAGACACAATTAACAACCACTAAATCTTTCGTCGGCAAGGTTAACCACAACTCATTACCAACTTACAAAGTTTGGGCTGCCTTGTAAGACCTGCCTTACACTTTCAAGATCCATGTTTTCGAAATAGACAAACATATATGTATGTAAATATTGTTGCCCTAATATGGAATAACCCTATCTAAACTTTTGTCTTTATGTACAGAGTAGTTAAAAGCAAAACTTTATAAAAACTAAAGTTCTTAATTTGGAAAATTCTTCAAAAGCTTAGGTTTCAATTAACACTGAAACTAATTTAGTATTGCTTTTAGTGAGGAACCTATCGACCTGTGTTTAAAGCAAAATTTCGAAGGAAAATTAGTAAGGTCATTTCTCTATTAAGGTAGCGATATGTAGGTTCAGTATATGAACAAGCCTCATAAAAATTCGAATAACAACTTCTTACATTCCCATAGAAGCCACATCAAACTCTTTTTCTCTACCGAAACGGTACGTCCCTCTGTCCTACCGACCCTCTGTAAACTCCCCTATTGGTAAACTCAAAATAAATGCAACAACAACAAAACTAGCACTGTATCTTATCTTCGTACGCGTTGACATATCATCGACTTAAGTACAACTGAGTTTAATTACGCCAATATGTCGTTCGAAATTAATTCATAGCTTATCAAAACCTTCCATCTGTTCTTCACATCTATATAAGGCACCAACTTTGTTATAGTGGGGCACATGTTACTTTGTGAGTGTTTGTTTCAGAGTGCAAATATGAAGCTCACAGCTGTGCTGTGTTTTGTAACTTTAGTCTACGTAGCCAATGCGATTTCAGGGTTTGGGCCACCTATCGGTATTGTCGACGAATCAGAATCACCTCTAACTCCTCCAGTACTGCATGTTGAACCAGAATATATATTTGCGGAAGAACCAGCGCCTGTACATGAAATTGCCAAGCACCCACAGGATGGTGACATTCCAAAGCCTAAATACCCTGCAATGCGGAATTGAATTGTGAAATGTTAAGCAAGAAATGAGCAAATCAATAAAAAAAATCTATATATAAAATCATAACAAAGTGTGTATATATACATATGTATGTCTGTATATGTCAGTATGACCAAATTTTGTTCCTCTTACCTAAAAAGTTTATTAGATGTTTCCTGGTCCTTATTTTTTGTTATCAGCCGCTTTTTGCTGTATTTGTGTAAATATCCGTATGTGCCCTACCATCGGAAAATATGGCAGTTAATCCTTAAAAGTTTTTCGTGAAC
>NW_016165042.1:6434-29064 GCF_001687245.7 Rhagoletis zephyria | reverse complement strand
TCATCTGGCCAGGCGGGTATCAGAGTAGTTGGCAACGCGCGCCTTGCCCGATCCGCCCACCACCGATTTAGTTATTAATTGCTCAACAGCCGCCCAAGCGACAACATCATCAAATCAAATTAGCTTAAACTCGTGCATCCACATATACATATACCAATTAAACTCTAACGTGTAATCGCATTAAACCAATAAATCTGAATTTCGATAGTTGAATTTGTAATAAACAAATCCCTATCTCTTTTTATTAATTAAAATGGGCACGAATCAAAGGGTTAAGGGCTCATGTCTCCAACACGTAGATATGGGAAAGATTTCAAAGATCCGTTTACCCGAAAACCTCTTTTTAATGCACTTGTTCGTTCGAAATTAGAGTATGTTTCAGTAATTTGGAACCCAATTTACAGTTCTCACGCTTGTAGGATTGAACGTGTTCAACGAAAATTTATTCGCTTTAATTATTCGGCTTAATTTAGCCGCTTAATTTCTCGGAACCTCTTCCTTCATATGGTGCTGGGTGGAAACTAATTAATTTGAAATCTGTGGAAGAGAGGAGAATTGTCCAGTCGCTTATGTTTGTCTATGATTTAATTAATGGATATATAGACTGCCCTAACTTGCTTGAACTGATAAACTTTAATGTTCCCCACAGAGTATTGCGTTTTCAATTGCCATTTTACTTGCAAACTTGCAACCAGTCAAAGCGAATTATTTTTATCTGGCTCCGGTCTTTCGAGCTCTTTCGGAATTCAACTGTATCTCAGGAAGGTTGAATATTGAGTTCTAGGCTTCTAGGTCCTTATTAACCGACTTCCAAAAAGGAGGAGGTTATCAGTTCGTCGGAATATTTTTTTTATTTTTTTTTTATGTATGTTACCGCATAACTTTGGACCACGTCAACCGATTTTTTTATATGAGAGTTGAAGTCGGTTTTTTTTTGCTAAAAATCACTTGTTCAAATCTATGATTGAATCTNCTCCTAAACTTATACACTAAGCATGTACAACCTTTTACTTAATAGGGTTATATTTAATTAGTCATTTTGATTTAATTTGCTCCTATATGAGTAAGTGTACTATGTAACATGTTTCTGCTGTTGTTAATATAATTCTAAGGTGTTTTTTGTAATCTAGTCTGAGAGATTTTTTATAAGTCATAGACTAAATAAAGATTGAATTGAATTGAATTGAATTGAATAATCGAGACCTTCTACTACTTCGCAGAAATTTCTCCACAACTCAGTCCCAGTCCGACCTTGTAGAATTCCCAGTCGGAGTATTGTCCACTCTTCCTAGCTTTGTTGAAAAGGCACCTGCTCGACGCCCTAAGTTCCGAGGGTTCCATCGTCCACCATTTCGGTCGGACTTTGCCCGAGGGCCTGCTCAGCGGGCATGAGATTTCAATGGCACACCTACAGGCTGATGTAAATTTCTCTACCGAGTCTTCAATCAAGATTTCAGTGTTAAAGTTTACGTAGGGGCCTTTGGGAGCAGTTCCCGTAATTTTTGGCTGTAGAGGTCCCAATTTGTTCTCTTAAAATTTCTATAGGAGACCTCTTGCCTGGCCTTGATGTCTGAGCTTCCCCAGCACGAGTGCCACGAGTTCACATCCGATCCAATGATAATATCGAATTTTCGTCGCCTCGCTTTGGCTATGGTCTCACGCAGCAATGTATGCGGAAACGAGCCAGAGCTCTCTGGCACTTCCCTCCACGCTAAACGTCGGCTCCACCTTGCTCAAGGTGGATGAGGAGATTTGCGGACACCGCCTTAGAGTGTTGGAGATTTATCAGCAGGATCTTCATCGTCCAAAGTTTTCTTCAGCCACGCCAGTTCGGCGTCCTCGTTGACCTAGGCTAGAAGCCTCTCTTCCTCCAACCTGTCATAAAACCATCCGATACTGATGACGGATCCCTCGGTTGAGAGAGCATCCCCAGCACTTTCAGCTTCTGACGTGGCGGATCCTATCACCATGCTCATGGGGGTTTCCTCCGCCTCGGGCTGGCCTATCATCGGGACCTCCGGGAGTTGAGAGCCATCCCTCCTGGCATCGGATTGGTAGACCCTAAGGACTACCAATTCGAAGCCATAAGTTATGACTCCCGCTGACTCAGCGAGGGGACCGAGGGGCTCCGCGCTAAGTAAAATCAGCGCTTGCCGATGCGATTCCTCAGACCGTTCGTCGGCGCAAACAATCGTCTTATGGATGCCGAGATGCAATCCAGCATCCTCTCATCTTGGAGGTGGTCCTGAGCTTCCTCTAACCACCCTTAAGAAGACAGAGGAGATGGCTGTTTCCACGCGCCTCCAGTTATCCCTGGATATGTCCGCCATCTTCCCTGCTTCTATCAATGACCCCCAGGATAATTGATCCCGCCTTCTTAGCGCTAAACAGGACAGGTGCGCCCCAGTCCTAGGTCTCTTTGCCCCGGAATTTTCTCCCTCTTGAGACCTCGGTCACTTAGGAGCTGCATGAGATTCACTCGCATCTCTTTTGGTCGAACCTTTTGTACAGCCACCCAGACCACATAGCACCGCTTTGGCCCACGCGAGCGTTTTAGCATGCTTCTCAGACAACTGAGAAACATCCTGACCACTATAGCGTGCCAAAATCTTGGTTTCCATGCGTCTGTCTTAGTACGCCTTTCGACCCGACGAAGCCTGCCGTTTGGGCTTTCCAGAAGGCTGCTCTTGGGGAGCCATCGAGGACGCACCAGGAAAACTAGGTCAGAAGCCGGACCTGGTGCTGGCGATTCCGTCAAGCACCCCCCTTAACCGCTCACTCACCCCTGCCCCCTGATGAGCCAGCTTTGGGGATCGGCTTCGACTGCCCGCCACCGCTCGAACTCTGTTTTGTTTTATTATTATTTGGGTTTTTGTTTGTGTTTTCATTTTTCATTTTCACTGGGTCCCCACTCAGGACCGCTATCCAAAAACCCAAGCGCGTAGTCGCCTTTAAAATGATCCCATAGCTACCTCTGAACAAGACTATGGCAAGGGTTGAGACATGCCTTTATAGGGTCATGAGTTCAAAGCCGACCAGCGCAAAAACGGGAGTCGTCTCAACCGTACCCACACCACCAACTTAACGGCGACGGGAGTTGTAACGTACTCTGAGGCCTGCTAGGGTTTTAACAGGACGGGGCAGTTGCAGCATTAGCCCACCAACCATCTCTGCTGAGTGTCACCTCAGCATACTCAGGTGGTAGAATACAACAACCACCATCTCAGGGATCAACAAATCCAAACGTTTTCCACAATCGTAGTCCGACGGCGAAGCCAAGGTCGTTACCGTTGAGGTTTTGAGGCCGTGAAGACCGCAGGCCATTTGGCATTACCAANTATAGCGTGCCAAAATCTTGGTTTCCATGCGTCTGTCTTAGTACGCCTTTCGACCCGACGAAGCCTGCCGTTTGGGCTTTCCAGAAGGCTGCTCTTGGGGAGCCATCGAGGACGCACCAGGAAAACTAGGTCAGAAGCCGGACCTGGTGCTGGCGATTCCGTCAAGCACCCCNCATAGCGCGCCAAAATCTTGGTTTCCATGCGTCTGTCTGAGTACGCCTTTCGACCCGACGAAGCCTGCCGTTTGGGCTTTCCAGAAGGCTGCTCTTGGGGAGCCATCGAGGACGCACCAGGAAAACTAGGTCAGAAGCCGGACCTGGTGCTGGCGATTCCGTCAAGCACCCCCCTTAACCGCTCACTCACCCCTGCCCCCTGATGAGCCAGCTTTGGGGATCGGCTTCGACTGCCCGCCACCGCTCGAACTCTGTTTTGTTTTATTATTATTTGGGTTTTTGTTTGTGTTTTCATTTTTCATTTTCACTGGGTCCCCACTCAGGACCGCTATCCAAAAACCCAAGCGCGTAGTCGCCTTTAAAATGATCCCATAGCTACCTCTGAACAAGACTATGGCAAGGGTTGAGACATGCCTTTATAGGGTCATGAGTTCAAAGCCGACCAGCGCAAAAACGGGAGTCGTCTCAACCGTACCCACACCACCAACTTAACGGCGACGGGAGTTGTAACGTACTCTGAGGCCTGCTAGGGTTTTAACAGGACGGGGCAGTTGCAGCATTAGCCCACCAACCATCTCTGCTGAGTGTCACCTCAGCATACTCAGGTGGTAGAATACAACAACCACCATCTCAGGGATCAACAAATCCAAACGTTTTCCACAATCGTAGTCCGACGGCGAAGCCAAGGTCGTTACCGTTGAGGTTTTGAGGCCGTGAAGACCGCAGGCCATTTGGCATTACCNCACCGCTCGAACTCTGTTTTGTTTTATTATTATTTGGGTTTTTGTTTGTGTTTTCATTTTTCATTTTCACTGGGTCCCCACTCAGGACCGCTATCCAAAAACCCAAGCGCGTAGTCGCCTTTAAAATGATCCCATAGCTACCTCTGAACAAGACTATGGCAAGGGTTGAGACATGCCTTTATAGGGTCATGAGTTCAAAGCCGACCAGCGCAAAAACGGGAGTCGTCTCAACCGTACCCACACCACCAACTTAACGGCGACGGGAGTTGTAACGTACTCTGAGGCCTGCTAGGGTTTTAACAGGACGGGGCAGTTGCAGCATTAGCCCACCAACCATCTCTGCTGAGTGTCACCTCAGCATACTCAGGTGGTAGAATACAACAACCACCATCTCAGGGATCAACAAATCCAAACGTTTTCCACAATCGTAGTCCGACGGCGAAGCCAAGGTCGTTACCGTTGAGGTTTTGAGGCCGTGAAGACCGCAGGCCATTTGGCATTACCAAGGGTGCACCACGCGGAGGCGACCTGCTCTTCACTCCCTAAGAAACACAAAGTTTCCGATGAAAGAATTAAGGAACATAAAGATTCCATAATATATTATTAGAAATATATTTTGCTTTAGGACATGAAGATCCTTTAGCACCAGCTGATGAGTTTACCAGCAATATCGACAATTGTTCAATACTGGGCGAAAGTGGCTCAGAAATAACGTATTAGAAATGTGAACATGAAGACGACGAATTGTCAAAGTTGAAAGAATACGTAAAATATAAAATAAGTGGATCACATCCTTAAGTGGATGCAAGTTTTCCATTTAGAACTTATGTAAGAGAAATAAGGACAGAGGGTAAGGAGCCTATATGGAGCAGGCAGTATCCATATCCATATATGCTGTGTTGAGTGAAAAAATTATAAGGGCAAGTAGAAGTCCTTATAACTCACCACTTTGGGTGGTACCAAAAAAGGGTTCAAATGACGATGGCTCACCAAAATTTAGACTGATCATCGATTATAACAAAATAAACGAGAAAACCATTCCCGATCGCTGTCCTATACCGTATACGAATATAATTTTGTCAAATTTAGGGAAAAGCAAAGTACTTATCACGTATTGACTTAGAGTCCGGCTATGAGTTCTTGCGCATGCCTTTCGGTCTTAAAAATGCTCCCAGAATTTTTCAAAGTGCAATGGACGATATATTGCGCGATCAAATTAGGAAAATATGTAATTTTTTATGGACGATATAATTATTTTTTTCAGAAAGGTTAAAACAACACATAGAAGATTTGGAATTAATAATTGAAATACTGAGAAAAGTTAATATGAAAATCTCACTTGAAAAAACAAAATTTNCCTGATGAGCCAGCTTTGGGGATCGGCTTCGACTGCCCGCCACCGCTCGAACTCTGTTTTGTTTTATTATTATTTGTGTTTTTGTTTGTGTTTTCAGTTTTCATTTTCACTGGGTCCCCACTCAGGACCGCTATCCAAAAACCCAAGCGCGTAGTCGCCTTTAAAATGATCCCATAGCTACCTCTGAACAAGACTATGGCAAGGGTTGAGACATGCCTTTATAGGGTCATGAGTTCAAAGCCGACCAGCGCAAAAACGGGAGTCGTCTCAACCGTACCCACACCACCAACTTAACGGCGACGGGAGTTGTAACGTACTCTGAGGCCTGCTAGGGTTTTAACAGGACGGGGCAGTTGCAGCATTAGCCCACCAACCATCTCTGCTGAGTGTCACCTCAGCATACTCAGGTGGTAGAATACAACAACCACCATCTCAGGGATCAACAAATCCAAACGTTTTCCACAATCGTAGTCCGACGGCGAAGCCAAGGTCGTTACCGTTGAGGTTTTGAGGCCGTGAAGACCGCAGGCCATTTGGCATTACCAAGGGTGCACCACGCGGAGGCGACCTGCTCTTCACTCCCTAAGAAACACAAAGTTTCCGATGAAAGAATTAAGGAACATAAAGATTCCATAATATATTATTAGAAATATATTTTGCTTTAGGACATGAAGATCCTTTAGCACCAGCTGATGAGTTTACCAGCAATATCGACAATTGTTCAATACTGGGCGAAAGTGGCTCAGAAATAACGTATTAGAAACGTGAACATGAAGACGACGAATTGTCAAAGTTGAAAGAATACGTAAAATATAAAATAAGTGGATCACATCCTTAAGTGGATGCAAGTTTTCCATTTAGAACTTATGTAAGAGAAATAAGGACAGAGGGTAAGGAGCCTATATGGAGCAGGCAGTATCCATATCCATATATGCTGTGTTGAGTGAAAAAATTATAAGGGCAAGTAGAAGTCCTTATAACTCACCACTTTGGGAGGTACCAAAAAAGGGTTCAAATGACGATGGCTCACCAAAATTTAGACTGATCATCGATTATAACAAAATAAACGAGAAAACCATTCCCGATCGCTGTCCTATACCGTATACGAATATAATTTTGTCAAATTTAGGGAAAAGCAAAGTACTTATCACGTATTGACTTAGAGTCCGGCTATGAGTTCTTGCGCATGCCTTTCGGTCTTAAAAATGCTCCCAGAATTTTTCAAAGTGCAATGGACGATATATTGCGCGATCAAATTAGGAAAATATGTAATTTTTTATGGACGATATAATTATTTTTTTCAGAAAGGTTAAAACAACACATAGAAGATTTGGAATTAATAATTGAAATACTGAGAAAAGTTAATATGAAAATCTCACTTGAAAAAACAAAATTTCTCAAAACGGAAATAAAATTTTTGGGTAACATCATAGCCCAAAATATGATCAAAACAGATCCACATAAAATTTATCAATTGAAGCACCTCTTTTAAAACTACTGACACACCCAGTTTTCCAAATTGAAGTCATTGCGNAAACAACACATAGAAGATTTGGAATTAATAATTGAAATACTGAGAAAAGTTAATATGAAAATCTCACTTGAAAAAACAAAATTTTTCAAAACGGAAATAAAATTTTTGGGTAACATCATAGCCCAAAATATGATCAAAACAGATCCACATAAAATTTATCAATTGAAGCACCTCTTTTAAAACTACTGACACACCCAGTTTTCCAAATTGAAGTCATTGCGGTGGCATTTCCTTCTGCCAAAAGTCGAAGATGTGCGCAAGCTTTTATGAGCGGAGGTATTGAAGATGAACGAAGTGGTTCATCTGTTTATTAACCAATTATACTACAGCTTCTTTTGGAAGTCCTCAATATGCTTTGAAAATGAACACAAAACGATAACAAAAGAAAGCATTAACTTTAGCTTACAGCGCACGCGGTACCTCTATAGGATTGGACTTATCCTTTAAGTATCGCCTGGTTGAGGCCGCGGTCATGCATTTCTCTTCCTCCTAATCAAATAATTGTGATGTATTTAGCTTTATTGCTGTCATCCGAACGGTGGTTGTGTTGCTATCCGTAATCGGCCCATTGAAGTTCATACAGATCATCAGCTACTAACTTTTGCATTATCCACCTGCAACCCATATTCCAAAATGAAAAGGTGGCATGCGTTTATCGAAGAGCTTTCTCCAAAATTTGTGTAAAAAAACATTGTAGCTGATGCACTATCACGCCTTGAAGAAAACCATTTATCAAGTGAATCAGGGGATTCACCACGTGATGAATCACACCATTCTGCTCACAGTAGCGATCATTTTTGTATACAGGAAACGCAAAAAACTGTAAATCAATTCAAACAACAAATAATATTATGTAAAAATAGATTCACTATCCATGAAGTAATCGAAACTTTTGAAAGTAAAAGACACTTAATTGAATACGATACAGGTGAGAATCTTCTCACAATTTTAAAGGAATATATAAGACCTAACTTAGTAACAGCGATACACTACACAGTAGAAGATTTGCACGAGTTACAAAGACCTCTTAAAGAAACATTTCAGAACAGATTTGTATATACCAGGTTATTTCCTATAGAACTTTCCAAATAGAGAAGATCAAGCGAACAAACCCATAATAGAGCGCATCGAAACCATGTAGAAAATACTAACCAGATAGAAAAATTATACTACTGGCCTAAACTTGTAACAGAAATAAATATGACCGTCATCGTAAACAGATTCCGATAGGAAGAGCACCGACTCCGGATAAAGAGGGAGAACAGTTGCATATAGATATTTTTTACGCTCAAAAATTGAAATTCATTACGTGTATAGACGTGTACTCAAAATATTTAATACCAAAAAATATTGAAGATAAATCAAATATTGAGGAAAAAGTTTTGGAATTGCTCCAAGCTTTCCCAGATGTGAAACGCATAACGTTAGATAATGAACCAAGTTTCACCACACCTCAGTTTAAATCGTTAATTCAAGGATTAAATGTGGAAATCTATTTNGAGTGAAAAAATTATAAGGGCAAGTAGAAGTCCTTATAACTCACCACTTTGGGTGGTACCAAAAAAGGGTTCAAATGACGATGGCTCACCAAAATTTAGACTGATCATCGATTATAACAAAATAAACGAGAAAACCATTCCCGATCGCTGTCCTATACCGTATACGAATATAATTTTGTCAAATTTAGGGAAAAGCAAAGTACTTATCACGTATTGACTTAGAGTCCGGCTATGAGTTCTTGCGCATGCCTTTCGGTCTTAAAAATGCTCCCAGAATTTTTCAAAGTGCAATGGACGATATATTGCGCGATCAAATTAGGAAAATATGTAATTTTTTATGGACGATATAATTATTTTTTTCAGAAAGGTTAAAACAACACATAGAAGATTTGGAATTAATAATTGAAATACTGAGAAAAGTTAATATGAAAATCTCACTTGAAAAAACAAAATTTTTCAAAACGGAAATAAAATTTTTGGGTAACATCATAGCCCAAAATATGATCAAAACAGATCCACATAAAATTTATCAATTGAAGCACCTCTTTTAAAACTACTGACACACCCAGTTTTCCAAATTGAAGTCATTGCGGTGGCATTTCCTTCTGCCAAAAGTCGAAGATGTGCGCAAGCTTTTATGAGCGGAGGTATTGAAGATGAACGAAGTGGTTCATCTGTTTATTAACCAATTATACTACAGCTTCTTTTGGAAGTCCTCAATATGCTTTGAAAATGAACACAAAACGATAACAAAAGAAAGCATTAACTTTAGCTTACAGCGCACGCGGTACCTCTATAAGATTGGAATTATCCTTTAAGTATCGCCTGGTTGAGGCCGCGGTCATGCATTTCTCTTCCTCCTAATCAAATAATTGTGATGTATTTATCTTTATTGCTGTCATCCGAACGGTGGTTGTGTTGCTATCCGTAATCGGCCCATTGAAGTTCATACAGATCATCAGCTACTAACTTTTGCATTATCCACCTGCAACCCATATTCCAAAATGAAAAGGTGGCATGCGTTTATCGAAGAGTTTTCTCCAAAATTTGTGTAAAAAAACATTGTAGCTGATGCACTATCACGCCTTGAAGAAAACCATTTATCAAGTGAATCAGGGGATTCACCACGTGATGAATCACACCATTCTGCTCACAGTAGCGATCATTTTTGTATACAGGAAACGCAAAAAACTGTAAATCAATTCAAACAACAAATAATATTATGTAAAAATAGATTCACTATCCATGAAGTAATCGAAACTTTTGAAAGTAAAAGACACTTAATTGAATACGATACAGGTGAGAATCTTCTCACAATTTTAAAGGAATATATAAGACCTAACTTAGTAACAGCGATACACTACACAGTAGAAGATTTGCACGAGTTACAAAGACCTCTTAAAGAAACATTTCAGAACAGATTTGTATATACCAGGTTATTTCCTATAGAACTTTCCAAATAGAGAAGATCAAGCGAACAAACCCATAATAGAGCGCATCGAAACCATGTAGAAAATACTAACCAGATAGAAAAATTATACTACTGGCCTAAACTTGTAACAGAAATAAATATGACCGTCATCGTAAACAGATTCCGATAGGAAAAGCACCGACTCCGGATAAAGAGGGAGAACAGTTGCATATAGATATTTTTTACGCTCAAAAATTGAAATTCATTACGTGTATAGACGTGTACTCAAAATATTTAATACCAAAAAATATTGAAGATAAATCAAATATTGAGGAAAAAGTTTTGGAATTGCTCCAAGCTTTCCCAGATGTGAAACGCATAACGTTAGATAATGAACCAAGTTTCACCACACCTCAGTTTAAATCGTTAATTCAAGGATTAAATCTGGAAATCTATTTTTGTGATCTACGTCACAGTAAAACCAATGGACAGATAGAAAGAGTTCATTCTACAATAATAGAAGTCGCTAGACCCATAAAGGAAGAATAAAATATAGTCAGCGATTTAGAACAAATTTTTAGAGCAAGTCAACAGTACAATTTTACAATACATTCGGTGACAAAGTAGAAGCCGAAGATTGCCTTTCACAATAAAATAAATCATGAAAATTGACCCGATATTCTCAAACAGGTGAAGGAAAAAATGCTTTCGACTCATTATAGGAAAAGAATAGAAAAACCATTCCAACCAGGGGAAATTGTTTATGAAAAAATTATAGGGGAAAGAAACAAATCGAACCACTTTATCATCTTCTCAATTGTATCTCTCTTCCAACGGTGGGAAAACGCGGCTCTTGGTGCCAAATGCGGCTCTTTGCTTAGAAAAGTGCGGCTCATTTTACGTTCTATTTACTTAGAACATTTTGGCTCTTTTTACTTTTTAAAATACATATTTCTTTGCTNTTTTTACGTTCTATTTGCTTAGAACATTTTGGCTCTTTTTACTTTTTAAAATACATATTTCTTTGCTAGAAATTTTTTCCATTGTGTTTTTTTTTTAGATTTGATATTTTTATATACACATAGGCAAACTGAGATCGGAACATTTCCCGCAATCGGAGAATGAAAATTGGCTTTCTGACTTAATGTTCTTTACCGACCAGGGCTTCCAGACGTTTAGAGTATAAAATCCGTACACGGACAAAAAGTCGTGGGTGAAAAATCCGTACAAATTCCGTACGCCCAAATTTCTTTGGCGAGCAAAAAAATCGGACTTTTAACAACATCAAATACAGCAGCACATATTTCCACTAGTCCTATTTATTGATTGCTTCACAAACAACTTTGTTATTCTTCTGACTAGAAATTTTTAGCAAGCAGTGTGTTCTTAGTTTATGTACACGCAACAAAACTTTTCAGGCAGGTTTTCGACCCTACCGAGTAACAGTATAATGTTTGAAGCGATGTTTAAAGTGGAAAAAATAAAGAAAATTAAAGGTTTCTTAAGATTTTATGCAACAAAACTTCACAACAATCGAAGTCTACCACTAGATTTTTATACATAACTAGCAGACCCGGCGAACTTCGTCCCGCCCAAAATTATTATTATTTATTGAAACATTTAGTCGAATGTTTTCGCCAGCAATTCACGTTCACGTTTGGTTTCCTGGTCGACAGAAGGCATATCCTCCATTTCCGCTACCACCAGCGGGTTCCGAGTTGACTACTTTCAGAGTTGGAGTGTTGGTGTCCATTCGAATGACATGGCCAAGCCAACGGAGCCGCTGTATTTTAATTCGCTGCATTATTTCCATTTCGTTGTAAAGCTCATACAGCTCATCGTTCCATCGTCTTCGGTACTCGTCGTCGCCAACGCGTAAATACTCCAAGAGCCGGCCCATCGGGTGTTGTCATTGTCCATGCTTCTGCGCCATATACCAGCACAGGCATGATGAGTTACTTAGAGCGTGATTTTCTTACGTCGAGAGAAGACTTTGCTCCTGAACTGCCTACTCAGTCCAAAGTAGCACTTGTTGACAAGAGTGATCTGCATTGGATTTCTATGCTGACATTGGGCCGAATGAATAAAAACAAAGCAATTGGTTATTTTTAAAATTGCATACCTTTTACTTCAATTTTGTTTGAATAAATCGAGTAAAGTGTAGGAAATTTTAAGAAAAAGCAATTGCTTATTTTTTATTCACACGGCCCATTATTATCGTTGTTAATGCTGGTTCCCAAGTAAATGAAATTCTCTACTTTCTCGAAATTATAACTGTCGACAGTGACGTGGGTGCCAAGGCGCAAATGTGCTGACTGTTTGTTTGATGACAGGAGATACTTCGTCTTGTCCTCGTTTACCACCAGACCCATGCGCTTTGCTTCCGTATCCAACTTGGAAAAGGCAGAACAGAATTCGCGGTTTTGGTTACCGATGATGTCGATGTCACCGGCATAAGCCAGCAATTGCACGCTCTTGTAGTAAAGTGTTGCTGAGCGGTTCAGTTGTGCAGTTCGCGAGATCACCTCTTATAAAAAGAAGGAACTTTTCTTCATAAATTTAGTGTAGGTAACACCAGGCAACACAGATTTTGACGCGGCAAATGTTAAAGATGTTTTTGATAGACATTTTCGTGCTGATTACGAATCTGTAAGTATAAAGTTTTCATCAGCTCCAGATTTTGAGAAAAACGTGGTGAAAGTGTCAAAAAATCGAGTTTTTTTTCAATATTTTAGAAGCTCTTGCAAGGAAACAAAAGGTGATAGAACCTTCCACTTAGGCTTAAATTAAAGCTAGAACTACAGACTACTCCCTCAAAATACTATTCTTGCACCTTGCCCTGATGGTCAACTCTAATCATTTACGTCTTATCGTCCTAAAATGAAAAAGAAAAACACTGGGAAATTATGCAGTTGAAAAAAAGTGTAAAAATCAGTGTGTTCAAAAACCTTTCGAACTGTAAAACAATGACTCAATTCTATTCTGCGCACATCTACAATACGGGTATCGAATTTCCAGCAAGTCGCACCATAGATACGATTTTTTCCAATAGATCGATATCTGGTTCACCTATCAGAAAAAATATCCTATATGTTAATCCTGGCTACCTACGTGCCGAATTTCAATTTTTTCGAATAGATCGGTCACTGGACCACTTAACGGAAAAAATTGATCCTATTTGCTAATCCAGGAAAAGGCTACCTACGTACCAAATGCATATTTTTTAGCGTAGCTCGACCCCTGCATCACCTATCGGACAAATTAAAACTTTGTGCCCTCCTCCTTCTAAACACCTTTACAAAAAAGCAGCAACCATTCGAATCGGTTATGAAACATAGGACAAAATTGGTCCCAATTGATTACGCTCAAAATGAATTTCACAATCATCCGAAATTATCTTAGCTTCACATCATCAAACTCATGCGATAAAATGCAAAACTTCGTCGAAAAAAAATTCAAATTTTTCGCGGAATTCCGAATTTTCCGAGTTTAGAGTTTTCTATTTTTCCATTCGAAAGCCATTCCAAAGGAATTGCACAAAAACTTCCCTACAAAAAAGTTAATTTTCGATTTTTCCGATTTCCCGACTTTCCCGGATGGTTTCCCCAGAAATTTTCTTTCGTAAAACCCTTCTCCTGCCAATTACGAACAACTGACAAAAAATTTTAACCAAATCGGCCCAACCGTTCTCAATTGATGAAATACTATACATTTTTTACACCATTATTATACATATAGATTTTAAAGGCCTATAAATCCTCTTATCGTGGCTGGCCGTGTTGATGACGCTGCTGTAGTCGTTGTTGTTGCTGTTGTAGTCGTTGTTGCTGGTGTAGGGGGACGGCGTTCGTGTGAGCTAAATTCCATGGATATTTAGTCCTCACAGTACCTCGATGTGGGTTCTTAAGCGAACATAATTATGGATGTACATGGTTACAACTTCTTTTAACTTACATAAATGAGCCGTTCAGTGCACAAATTGATTAACACCACCACCAAAAAATTGGGAGATGCGATCAAACAATGTACATTATTTCTTAAAATTCCATTTATATTATAAAATCAAATAAATAATGTTGTTATAGATATTATGTACTAATGTATGTTATATAAAGTTTTTATAAACGTAATAAGTTATGACTTTACCAAGTGCTGTGACGCTTAAATTTAAGATTTTTCAGAAAGTGGAGTTAATCGATGTCTGTACTGAACGGCTCAAATAAATACCTGAAAAAAACATGTACATTTAATGAAGTATACGCATTTTAAAACAAAGACCGTAGCATTATTTAAACACATATACACATAAAAAACTTTATTAAAAAATAGATAAAGCAATGTTTTGTAATTTTTACAATAATGCAATTCTTTAAAAAGTCATTGATTAGATATATTTATACACACATACAGTTTGGACCAAATTCTTATGTTTACTAATTTTTGAGACTTTTCAATTAAAATAAAGTTCATTCTCTAACAAATGCCATATAAACCTAAGCTTAAAATTTTGAAGAACCGTGAAAATTCATAAAATCATCGAAACTTGAAGCTTTTTTCTCAGAAGTGACCCCATTCGATTTTAGTGTAAAAAGTTGTAAGTGAAAAAAAATTACCACTTGATACTTGAATGTAGAGCATGAAGAGCATTTAAAAGGGGAAAATTGTAAGTAAAATGGTAAATAGGGTACGAAAAATTTAGGTACTTATGCGGGTTGGGTAAATAAGCGAGGAGGTACTTAAGAGAGTGATTTTCTTTAGATTACATTCAAAAATATACGGTGCCCAAAAATGTTGGTTACTTAAGCGGGTGGGTACTTAAGCGGGTTTCACTGTATATGCAAGTTCACGGCAGACCACCCATATCGGCACCATTGTAAATGTAAACAATATTCCTTATTGGAAAAAGCATGAATTGATTCTTACAGATTCACATTGCATGTGTTTCACAGTTGACAATTAGCAAAGAATTGTATCTTAAAAACTCACATTGTATGTTTTTCATACTTGATAATTAGGCAGGAATCATAATTAATGGAAACTCCAATGAAAAGGTAATTGATAAATTCTTTGTCCAAACATTGGAACTTCGTCATAGCATGATGTAATGCCAACAACTTATGGTGTAATCCGTCGTAGATTCGATTTTGCTACGAATCTTAAAATTGGTATGCTGAAATCCACATTGTCGTATCGTAATTTCGAAACTCGTAGGTCATCTTTGAAATTAGTAATGTTGGTATGCCTGAATCCGACGTAGCTGTCATTTTTATGTATTTGTCGGAAATTTTGTACGAATAGCAACTCGTGTCGGAGTGAAACAAATTGTTTTAAAATATCAATAAAATAAAGTGTGTAAACGCAAAAATATGTAAGTTGAAGTTCGAATAGAAAAAAAATTTATTATTAAATGTTTACAAAATTAACAGATCGACGATCACAACAAATCGGTCGCAATGCCAAAAGCTGGTGGAATGTATGAGCGAAAGGTCGGACATTGGTCGAGGCTTTGTAAAAGGAGCTAAAGAGGATGTGGTGGAATTTTGGGAAAGCGTTCCACGAATTAAAGCGACACAATATCCAATGAAATGGAGGCCCTTAAAAGGAGGCAGCCTACATTTTATCATTTAAGTGAAATGGATCAGAACAATCTCCTAGCAATCTCCTTTGTGTATTAATGCAACTGTCCCTCCTGGAACAAAAGTGCACCGTCCACTGAATCCTTTGTATTCTACTTCATTAAGGAAAAATCTTTTCAAATAATGATTAAACAATTTTTTTTTTAATTTCACTATTCACTTGCGACTTTATTTATTTCGATTTGATTCTGTCAAAGCAGCTGATTAAGAACTTCGAATTTCCCTATTTTAGTTGGTAACGCCGTTGATAGTTACGATCGGGGTACAACATACCAATTTTCGAATTTTCGGAACGGAGCTACGAATTCGTAACTACGAACATTGGGATTACAGCATACGGGTGTTTATCAAGTAACCCCTAAGCTCCACACTTTGTGAGGACTAAATATCCACGGAATTTAGCCCACACGAACGCCGCGCCCTACACCAGCAACAACGACTACAACAGCAACAACAACGACTACAGCAGCGCCATCAACACGGCCAGCCAACATGAGAGACCGCATCAACACTCCCTGGTGACACCGTCACCATAGCAACGCAACATGTAGCCATACGACTCAGCAACACGAAGAGCACCAGCTATAACAGATGTGACTTGGCAACATACCAGTAATTCAGCACGGAGCTGTGGTCGTGAATGCACAGCTATTAGTGAGCAGCTCTTGCTTTGTACACTGTTCGCAATATAAGGCCTGGCTGTTCAAAGGTAGAGTGCCACCGCCCCACAGTCAACGGTGAGCCCGCGCCCAATAGTAGAACTCCGGCGGAGTAGCGCCGGCATCTCCCCTCCACCGCGCGTCAACGTGGAACTGCTGCTGTGAACGCACGGCACAAGGCTTGGCCAATAAGGGGTAGAGTGCCGCCACACCTCAGTCCACCGAAATACCGCGCAACGGCGACGCCTGCCGCACGGAAGCCGACGTCGCATAGTAGCTGAGCGCCGACACAGTAGCGCCAACGTCGCATAGTACAATATTTTAGAAGCTCTTGCAAGGAAACAAAAGGTGATAGAACCTTCCACTTAGGCTTAAATTAAAGCTAGAACTACAGACTACTATTCTTGCACCTTGCCCTGATGGTCAAATCTAATCATTTACGTCTTATCGTCCTAAAATAAAAATAAAAACACTGGAAAATTATGCAGTTGAAAAAAAGTGTAAAAATCAGTGTTAGCTGTTCAATAAATGACTATAGGTGACCTTAGGGTCAAGGTGCAGGAATGGTATTTTCAGGGATTGAAGTCAGAAGTCCTTAAGGCCTTAATTTAAGCCTAAGTGGATGGTTCTACCACCTTTTTCTTAATTGCGGTAGGTACTCAATCTTCCAAAAATCAGTTTCTCTTGTTCATCAAATGACTATAAGTGACCTTCAAACAAAGGTTAAGGAATTTACAGGAAAATTAGTAGAGATTTTTAGCTTTAATCTAAGCCCAAGTGGAAGGTTCTATCACCCTTTTTTTCTTTGCTAGAGCTTCTCAAATATTGCAAAAAACCCGATTTTTTGACACTTTGACCTCGTTTCTCTTAGAATCTGGAGTTGATGGAAACTTTACGCTTACGAATTCGTAATCAAAAAAATCTGTCAAATATAGCGTTAACCTTTGCTGCATCAAATTTTTTTCCATTTTTGTTGGCCTGTGTAATAAGTATTGTTAAATAGCGAATACCCGCATGTTTTCGGCGCCTTCAAAAACCTTTCGAACTGTAAAACAATGACTCAATTCTATTCTGCGCACATCTACAATACGGGTATCGAATTTCCAGCCAGTAGCACCATAGATAAGATTTTTTCCAATAGATCGGTATCTGGTTCACCTATCAGAAAAAATATCCTATATGTTAATCCTGGCTACCTACGTGCAGAATTTCAATTTTTTCGAATAGATCGGGCACTGGACCACTTAACGGAAAAAATTGATCCTATTTGCTAATCCAGGAAAAGGCTACCTACGTACCAAATGCATTTTTTTTAGCGTAGCATCACCTATCGGACAAATTAAAACTTTGTGCCCTCCTCCTTCTAAACACCTTTACAAAAAAGCAGCAACCATTCGAATCGGTTATGAAACATAGGACAAAATTGGTCCCAATTGATTACGCTCAAAATGAATTTCACAATGATCCTAAATTATCTTAGCTTCACATCATCAAACTCATGCGATAAAATGCAAAACTTCGTCGAAAAAAAATTCAAATTTTTCGCGGAATTCCGAATTTTCCGAGTTTAGAGTTTTCTATTTTTCCATTCGAAAGCCATTCCAAAGGAATTGCACAAAAACTTCCCTACAAAAAAGTTAATTTTCGATTTTTCCGATTTCCCGACTTTCCCGGATGGTTTCCCCAGAAATTTTCTTTCGTAAAACCCTTCTCCTGCCAATTACGAACAACTGACAAAAAATTTTAACCAAATCGGCCCAACCGTTCTCAATTGATGAAATACTATACATTTTTTACACCATTATTATACATATAGATTTTAAAGGCCTATAAATCCTCTTATCGTGGCTGGCCGTGTTGATGACGCTGCTGTAGTCGTTGTTGTTGCTGTTGTAGTCGTTGTTGCTGGTGTAGGGGGACGGCGTTCGTGTGAGCTAAATTCCATGGATATTTAGTCCTCACAGTACCTCGATGTGGGTTCTTAAGCGAACATAATTATGGATGTACATGGTTACAACTTCTTTTAACTTACATAAATGAGCCGTTCAGTGCACAAATTGATTAACACCACCACCAAAAAATTGGGAGATGCGATCAAACAATGTACATTATTTCTTAAAATTCCATTTATATTATAAAATCAAATAAATAATGTTGTTATAGATATTATGTACTAATGTATGTTATATAAAGTTTTTATAAACGTAATAAGTTATGACTTTACCAAGTGCTGTGACGCTTAAATTTAAGATTTTTCAGAAAGTGGAGTTAATCGATGTCTGTACTGAACGGCTCAAATAAATACCTGAAAAAAACATGTACATTTAATGAAGTATACGCATTTTAAAACAAAGATCGTAGCATTATTTAAACACATATACACATAAAAAACTTTATTAAAAAATAGATAAAGCAATGTTTTGTAATTTTTACAATAATGCAATTCTTTAAAAAGTCATTGATTAGATATATTTATACACACATACAGTTTGGACCAAATTCTTATGTTTACTAATTTTTGAGACTTTTCAATTAAAATAAAGTTCATTCTCTAACAAATGCCATATAAACCTAAGCTTAAAATTTTGAAGAACCGTGAAAATTCATAAAATCATCGAAACTTGAAGCTTTTTTCTCAGAAGTGACCCCATTCGATTTTAGTGTAAAAAGTTGTAAGTGAAAAAAAATTACCACTTGATACTTGAATGTAGAGCATGAAGAGCATTTAAAAGGGGAAAATTGTAAGTAAAATGGTAAATAGGGTACGAAAAATTTAGGTACTTATGCGGGTTGGGTAAATAAGCGAGGAGGTACTTAAGAGAGTGATTTTCTTTAGATTACATTCAAAAATATACGGTGCCCAAAAATGTTGGTTACTTAAGCGGGTGGGTACTTAAGCGGGTTTCACTGTATATGCAAGTTCACGGCAGACCACCCATATCGGCACCATTGTAAATGTAAACAATATTCCTTATTGGAAAAAGCATGAATTGATTCTTACAGATTCACATTGCATGTGTTTCACAGTTGACAATTAGCAAAGAATTGTATCTTAAAAACTCACATTGTATGTTTTTCATACTTGATAATTAGGCAGGAATCATAATTAATGGAAACTCCAATGAAAAGGTAATTGATAAATTCTTTGTCCAAACATTGGAACTTCGTCATAGCATGATGTAATGCCAACAACTTATGGTGTAATCCGTCGTAGATTCGATTTTGCTACGAATCTTAAAATTGGTATGCTGAAATCCACATTGTCGTATCGTAATTTCGAAACTCGTAGGTCATCTTTGAAATTAGTAATGTTGGTATGCCTGAATCCGACGTAGCTGTCATTTTTATGTATTTGTCGGAAATTTTGTACGAATAGCAACTCGTGTCGGAGTGAAACAAATTGTTTTAAAATATCAATAAAATAAAGTGTGTAAACGCAAAAATATGTAAGTTGAAGTTCGAATAGAAAAAAAATTTATTATTAAATGTTTACAAAATTAACAGATCGACGATCACAACAAATCGGTCGCAATGCCAAAAGCTGGTGGAATGTATGAGCGAAAGGTCGGACATTGGTCGAGGCTTTGTAAAAGGAGCTAAAGAGGATGTGGTGGAATTTTGGGAAAGCGTTCCACGAATTAAAGCGACACAATATCCAATGAAATGGAGGCCCTTAAAAGGAGGCAGCCTACATTTTATCATTTAAGTGAAATGGATCAGAACAATCTCCTAGCAATCTCCTTTGTGTATTAATGCAACTGTCCCTCCTGGAACAAAAGTGCACCGTCCACTGAATCCTTTGTATTCTACTTCATTAAGGAAAAATCTTTTCAAATAATGATTAAACAATTTTTTTTTTAATTTCACTATTCACTTGCGACTTTATTTATTTCGATTTGATTCTGTCAAAGCAGCTGATTAAGAACTTCGAATTTCCCTATTTTAGTTGGTAACGCCGTTGATAGTTACGATCGGGGTACAACATACCAATTTTCGAATTTTCGGAACGGAGCTACGAATTCGTAACTACGAACATTGGGATTACAGCATACGGGTGTTTATCAAGTAACCCCTAAGCTCCACACTTTGTGAGGACTAAATATCCACGGAATTTAGCCCACACGAACGCCGCGCCCTACACCAGCAACAACGACTACAACAGCAACAACAACGACTACAGCAGCGCCATCAACACGGCCAGCCAACATGAGAGACCGCATCAACACTCCCTGGTGACACCGTCACCATAGCAACGCAACATGTAGCCATACGACTCAGCAACACGAAGAGCACCAGCTATAACAGATGTGACTTGGCAACATACCAGTAATTCAGCACGGAGCTGTGGTCGTGAATGCACAGCTATTAGTGAGCAGCTCTTGCTTTGTACACTGTTCGCAATATAAGGCCTGGCTGTTCAAAGGTAGAGTGCCGCCGCCCCACAGTCAACGGTGAGCCCGCGCCCAACGGCGACGCCTGCCGCACGGAAGCCGACGTCGCATAGTAGCTGAGCGCCGACACAGTAGCGCCGACGTCGCATAGTAGCTGAGCGCTGACGTCGTATAGTAGCAGAGCACCGACGTCGCATAGGAGCAGAGCGCCGACATCACACAGCAGCAGAACGCCGCCATATTGGCACCGACGTCGTCCATCAGCGGAGCGTCGACGTTACCCAGCAGCAGCGCGCTAGGAATTCACCGTTAGGAATTCATTCACCGTTAATCGTATTATGTTCATAGAAAGTAAGCAGTAACACGTTTTTTAGAGGATAAGAAATAATTAAATAAAGCACTATTTGCAAAGGCCCCACAATATAAATTTATTGTAACGGACCCTGGGCACGGCGAGTATACCTCAGCATAGAAAACAGAAGCGTCGGGGACTTCACAGAAAAACGCTTCGTTACAACTTCCTAGAATTTAAGACAAAACTCTTGTATGTAGGGGTAAGCAAAAATAATATAAAGAAGCATGGATTAAAAATAAAGTGCAGCCTTACTCAAAAGTTTGAAAACCGGGCCGGTATGTTTAGGCGCGTCTGCTAACACCAGGCGCCTAAATATATGCTATATACTGCTGCATGTACAAAAATTTCCTTTATGAAATTTTTGCACATACACCTCTCAACTGCTTCACTTCAAAGTATACTCGGCCTAGTCTGATGCATCCTCCGGACACTGCTTCCGGAGTCTTTTGCGGACTCTGCATGGTTGTAAGCCAAGTTGGTGGTAATAGTTGATTACCATTGGCACAGTAGTGCCTACCCACTACTTTTTGGTCCAATAAATATGTTTTTATATACATACATGTAAACATACTGGTTTCCCCTTCTCACTGAGTTAATTAAAAGGCTTGTACAGCCAATAACAAAAAATTTAGACCAAACTATAACTCAGCTCTATTCTGCGATTCTGAATTCCAGACCCTCCGGAATAGAAGAGCCTCCCTTCCTAGAAGAAAATATTAAATGATCGATAACTACAGTCACCAAGCAAGGACGACAAAATATTTCATCTGGAATTAAGTGATAACACCGTGCGACAAAAACAAAAATTTTTTAAAGCACACGAAAAATCCATATATTTACAAACCTAATAGCCAAATATAGTATAACTGAGTTTTTAATTTTTCTCTCTGACGTCAGGATTTTTTTAAGGACTTTGAAATTTCCAGGATTCATTGAATAACAAAATTATTTAAAAGATTTGGTGCATTGTAGAGTATCAAAAGGAAAAGTTCTGTAGATTTAAAAAAAATTAATTTTTTGTTGCACCCGGACGAATAAAAGTTGAAAATGTCCTTTTAAAACTTTATTCTTGAATCTCCTTGGAAATTTCCAATATTTATTTTTGAAAAAATACATTTCAAGGCCTAATATGTAAACTACCACATCCTCGAATTTCGTCCTTAAAACTTTATTAGTTTTAGATAAAAAAAAATTGTACACTTCTCTTTATAAGATACTAGATCGCCCTCACCCGCTTCGCTGAGTGTATGAAATTTTTGCGTGCTACATTGCGTAAAATCTATTTCAAGAAAAGTCAATTCAAAAACAGGAGGTTCAAAATTTGTTTAACCATCTTCAAAATATTTTCAAACTATAACTTTCTTAAACTTCTTACTTGTCATACTTTCTCAACTCAATTGAGATTTTAAACAGATGGAAACCTTTTACATGTAGTTAACATAACTTTGGATCACGTCGGCCGATTTCAATAATTCTTTTTGCATCGGAAAGGTAATGTCTCAGAGGTGAATCCGTACTAATTTAGTTCAGATCC
>NW_016165042.1:0-2999 GCF_001687245.7 Rhagoletis zephyria | reverse complement strand
TTTGTGCGGGACGAAGTTCGCCGGGTCTGCTAGTATTATAATATTTCATTTAAGTTGAATTTTCAAAAAGGTGGCAACCCTTGTGAAAGACTTCAATATTATTAAAAACTTTAAAACTAAAGGTTTCTTAACAATATTTTGTTTGGCAACCATATTTTAATTCTTCAGATGGCTTGCGTATAATTAATTTAAATTTTATTTTTCAAACAGGTGGCAAGCCTTTTCAAAATATATTAAACTACAGCTTTTTAAGCCTTTTGACATCCATTTTTTGTTTAAGATAATTTTCAAATAAATAACTCCCTTAATTGAAGTTGAATTAGATGTTTTAAAAGGTGGCAGCCCTCATCCATGAGTAGATAATGATTTTATATATCTCCATGCCAAGTTCCAGTAATCTACTAAAAATATTTCCTGAGAAATACAGTATGAAAAATTCCGTTTGCCTAATCGAGATTAAATTTATCCTATATTTTAAGTTGGGCTAAATAACAACAGTCTACAAAATTTCATGATGATCGGTTGAATAGTTGAAGCGTGAAAGCATAGCAAACAAACAAACTCACTTTCGGATTTATAATATTAGTAAGGATTGATAGTTACAATGTACATAATTGAAGATACTGGAGTCATTACACTGTGCAGCACTCGGGTGGGTATTGGACCAAACCAATTTTTTTTTAAGAGATTGAGTCACAGGTAAAAAAGTAATTTCTCCGTTTTTCGAAGTTAGCCTCCGAAATCGAGGCCTTCGAAGTTCGAAATAGGAGCTTTGGTAAAAAATTATTTTTTATTATTATATGTATGGGCCTTCGAAGTTCGAAATAGGAGCTTTGGTAAAAAATTATTTTTTATTATTATATGTAAATAACTAAAAAACTAAAAATACAGTCATAGACCACATTTGCTCTTATTTAAATGGTGTATAACTTTTAAAAATCTTATATTTCAAACAATTTTGAACTGATTTTTAAAAAGTTAGTATCGTTGTTAAAGTGATTACACCTCCTTCTTCTCTTCTGATATGCGTATTTGTACACTTTGTATGTAAAAATTTGAGAAAAACATTTAAAAGGAAAAAATACCATTTATTATAAAAAAAAAAATATTTTAGTCAAGCAGAAGGGATCAACAATAAAATAAAACATAAAAAATATTTTAATGGGCAATAGTCCCCGTAAACCGAAATACGAACGNACATTTAAAAGGAAAAAATACCATTTATTATAAAAAAAAAAATATTTTAGTCAAGCAGAAGGGATCAACAATAAAATAAAAAATAAAAAATATTTTAATGGGCAATAGTCCCCGTAAACCGAAATACGAACGATTGTATTATTGCAAATACTGCCACGAGGCTCACAAATTAAGTAACTGCCCATACCTTAACAAAAAACGTTAGAAAACATAAATAGAATAATTAATTTTTTTTATATACGGAAAACAATAAAAATACCAAAGAGAAATATGGTGAACGGTGACTTGACAGTTGACCTTATTGCACGCTTAATCCCTAACAGCAATATAGACATAAGGCAAGAAATTGAACATGTATGTTCACAATTAGAAGTAAATACTCATAGGGCTACAGATTATGAAGCCGAAACAACAAGTGAAAATATAACGTGCCAGGAGTCCCTAGCTGGAGAGAAGCAGATCATAACGCAGTGAGCCTGTACGTGAGAGGCAGTAGAAAATACTTCGCGGCTCTTACAATTTTGAGAAAAAAAGTAACTCAGGACGCGAATGATGTCCTAACAAACCACGGCGCCGTGCTAAATTTCGATGCGATGGTCGCTCGCCTTGACTTCGCCTACTCGGACAAACGCCCGATACACATTATTGAGCAAGAATTAAGCGTCCTTAGACAAGGCGATCGCAGGAGTTCGAAGCAAACAATCAGAGAGCATTATTTGCTAAAAATTTTACAAATGAAAAAATAGGAGCTAGGTTACCAAAATTCTCAAGTAATAACTTGAGGTTCCCATTAAGGAACAACATGACAAAACCAGAGCCCATGAATACCAAATCCAAAATGCTCACGCCCCGAAGCGACCAAGAAAAGTGACCATACGACCATATAAACGAAAGTAATTTTTTAGAGGAAGAGGGGATGCCCTCCCCTACATCAACCTCTACGATGCCAAATTGGGCAAACATTTAAAAGCTCTTGTCGATATAGGGGCTACCTCATGTTATATTAGGCAGGGGGTATATGAAAATAGGAACGACTTCGCCATTTACAAAAAGGTAAACACCGTGGATGGTTATTCAATCATTAAATATTACCATTTGATAACCCTATTTAGAGTCAAACAGGTTTTTTTATGAAATAGAAAACATGGAATCCGATCTCCTTTTGGGATATAATTTATTGAAAAAAATTGAGGCGCGTATCGAAGTGCCCGAAATGTCGAAAATAGCACGACCATTAATATTCATGCAAAAAATATAAATCCTTTGGAACAGAAAGCTTCCCAGGTAACTACCGATATTAATACCGGAAACATACAAAAAATAAACCCTTTGGAACCAAAAGTTTCCAGGGCGTACGCCAATTAATTTACCGGCGATTTAAAAAATAAAAGTAATAAACAAACGACTAAACAAATTAAAACTAAGGAACAAAACGTTTCCAAAAAACCAGCCGATACAAAAATTGGCATCAAGGAACAAAAAGTTTCCAAAAAACCAGTCGATACAAAATTGGCCTCAAGGAAGAAAAAGTTTGCAAAAAAACTAACCGATACAGAAATTGACATTTAGGAAGAACAAGTTTCCACAAAAATAGTCGATACAAAATTTGGTATTAAGGAACTCAAGGTTAGGTTAGGTTGTTGTGGCAGACCCCACCAGGGAGCCTCACTTACACATTAATTGGATTGTCCATTCTGCTACCACTTTTACACAATTTCTTTGAACGGCAACTAAAATATTCTGTGTTAGAAGATAAGAGAAGCGCTGGGTGCTCAGAACAAAGTTCCGCAGGCAGCTGATGT
>NW_016165041.1:20009-29070 GCF_001687245.7 Rhagoletis zephyria | reverse complement strand
ACTTATTTCAAATAGAAATTGCTCAAAATTCGAAAAAACTGCGCCACTTACCCAATCTTGGGCATTTTTTGCATATTATAAGCAATAAATAATCGTTTAAAAAAATGATAGGCACATGAAAATTGTAGGGAATCAAATTCTCTACAAATTTGTTCTCTACCTTTTTTCGCGAGAAATGCGAAATAGCGCGCAAATCGTAAAAAAACACAAAATCCAAGTTGGCGGACGTTTCCCATATCGCAATTGGGGGAAAAATTTTCATTTTGTGTGCACCTAAACAGGAGACACCAAACTGCGTCAAAAAATTTCTTCCTGGAATTTTTTCGTTGAAAAAATCTAATACAAAATTCGTGAGCAAATCGTAAAAAACACAAAATCCAAGATGGAGGATATTTCCCATATCGCAATTGGGGGAAAATTTTTCATTTTGTGTTCACCTAAACACGAGACACCAAACTGCGTCAAACAATTTCTTCCTGGAACTTTTTCGTTGAAAAAATCGAGTGCAAAATTCGCGCGTAAATCGCAAAAAACACAAAATCCAAGATGGCGGACATTTCCCATATCGCAATTGGGGGAACAATTTTCATTTTGTATTCACCTAAAGAGGAGACACCAAACTGCGACAAAAAATTTCTTCCTGGAATTTTTCCGTTGAAAAAGTCTAATGCAAAATTCGCGCGCAAATCGTAAAAAAACACTAAATCCAAAATGGCGGACATTTCCCATATCGCAATCGGGGAAAAAATTTTCATTTTGTGTTCACCTAAACAGGAGACACCTAACTACGTCAAAAACTTTCTTCCCGGAATTTTTTCGTTGAAAAAAATCTAAAGTGATTGGGCTAATAGGATGTTAGTTCAAGTAAATTGGTAGAAGTTGATTTGCCCTTGCAAAATCCATGTTGACTATATGAAATGCTAGAAGAGATAGAATGCGTCAACTGATTTGTTATAATTGCTTCAAATAATTTAGGAATTGCAGAAAGCTTAGCTATTCCCCGGTAGTTCTCCACAGAAGATCTGCTACCGCTTTTATGTGACGGGGTTATGACGGATTCCTTCCATATAGTTGGAAAAACGCCCTCTTTAAGAGACAAATTAAATAACGCTGCTAACGGTTCATAGAGATAATCAGAACAATTTATAAGAATACAAGTAGGGATCTGGTCAGGACCGTAAATGAAGGACTGCTTTAAGGATTTCAGATAAACTACTACATCATCGGGAGATATTACTGGGATATTTATTGAGTTCATTGGACATAGTTTAAAAGGATAGTCAATCTTAGCATGTGAGTTAATGGAGTAATTGGATTTAAAAAACTGAGCGAACGTGTTAGAAATTGTTTGATTATCACTAGAGACGGTATTTTGGTACTTCATGGCGGAAGGAAACCCACGTACATTTCGCTTGGAGTTTACGAAGTCATAAAATGATTTGGGGTTATATATTATACGCCGTTTGATTTTACACAAGTAAGCTTTATAACAATTTTTGTTTAATTCAAAAAACTTATGACGCAAAAGTGAGTATTTTACATAGTATGAGTGTAAACCGGGTTTTTTGTGCAATCTAAAATAACGCGACTTTCTGTTTTTCAAATTTCTCAGTTCTTTAGTGAACCATAACTGTGTTTGTTCTTCAGGAAAATACATGCGTTTAGACACATGCTATTCAAATAATTTATGTAAAGTAAAAAAGTATGTAAATTAAAAAGTGCAACGCTTTGTTCAATATTTTCTTTATATGCAGGCCACGACAATTTAGACAGTTCTTTGTTAAGCTTTTTAAAGTTGGCTTTCGAAAAATCAAAGCGAATATTTGGTTCGTATGCTTGGGTACTGCAATTTTGACCATCACTTATAACTTCGTAAGATACCTCCATAGCAGGGTGGTAGGCATCTTCGGGCAAAACTAAGGGATCACGCTTATTTACAACGGACTTTGATGCATCATCAACATAAACAAGATCTAATACTTTACCAAACTTATTGTGAAGTACATTAACCTGGGTTAGGCAGAGTTCAGCCATCTCCTCTAAAAATACGTTGTTGCACGCACTAGACGCGAAAGGTACGATATCATTGTCAATGATGTTCCATGATATGCTTGGTAAATTAAAATCACCCAACACAATCATTGAATCAGACGGTTTAGTCAGTAAATTAACTGATTTCAGTAAAGAGATGAGTCGTGAATACACCAATGTGTCAGATCGGGGAGGGATATAGCACAGAGCTAAGTAAATAGACCCTTTCCCAGCCTGTACACGAATGCATTTGAATTCTACTGAATCAATGTGTGGAAGACTAACTTCTTCAGATGGCATTGAAGAGTCTACAGCGAAGAATACGCCACCGCCGATTCTGTCCTCCCTATCTGGTCTATAGATATGATAATTATTTGGAAGAATCTCTGAATTGAAAATGTAAGGTTTCAGCCAAGTTTCAGTAAAAGAATGAATATTATAATTACATTCAAGGCCTTTAAGGTATAAGTTCGTTAATTTAGTATTTAAGCCTCTTACATTTTGGTAATAAATACTTAAAGCTGATTTCATAATTAGTTTTTTGATTCAGCGTTATGACGGGGAATATTAGCTAAGTTATTTCCTTTTTGGGCCTATATTCGAATTCACGAACGAAAGCTCCGGGGGGCCAAAAATAACTACTAAGCAGCGCATTAAAGTTATCTAAATTTACGTCAATTTTAAATGAAGCAATATTTCTTCGTATTTAAAATTAAATTTTCTGATGCTTAAGTCGACAGTTGTGATTTTTGATGAGATATAAAGCTTTACATCGGTAGTGTCTCTCGAAAATCTAGAGGCAAAGGTTGACTTCTTTGGCGGAACCACAACTAGTTTCCTTGTATCAGACTGGAGTACCGGCGGAAGGGGTTGAGTTACTGCGTTAGGGAAGACGGTGGAGGCTTTGAAGATGATGCCACCACTTCAATGGGGGAAGGGGGAGATACTTCAGACTCGTTATTATCCAAAGCAGATTTCGTTACACGCTCTTTTGAGGCTGAGGATTCTGATGTTGGAGGACATGGAGAAGATAGATTAATTAAGTCAGTCGGAAGATTATTCTGACGTGCAACGGCAATAATTTCCTTAGATGGACTATGAAGACGGTTACGTTTAGACACACGGATATCCTTAACATATTGCAAGGTATCTAAGCATTTGAATGATTTAAACACATTTTCATAATGCTTAAATTTTTCTGTCAGTACCGACAATTCACTTCCTATTTCTGTAAAACCATTTCTGGTTTGCCTAAATAGCTTGTAAAGATCAGCTTCGGTTGACCTGCACTTTACGCAAGACCAGCGAAGGCCCTCGCCATCATTAAAAGCGTCCAGAATTCTTCCCGCCAAACCAGAACATTTCAGATGGTAAATACCATCACACAGCCAGCACGATAAGTAGCGTTCAGAATCGCTTTTAATTTGGCAAGTATCAAGATCGCACTTCATATTGAAAGATTTATGTAATACACTCGTTAATAAAAGACAAACAAAGTAAATTATAACAATTAAGGAGCTGATGTAAATAGCTTTAAATAAATGTAGCGAACAGTTTGAGTATCACTGTAATTATGACACTTAATAAACGCAACGCAAACAGCTGTGACAAGAATTACTAGAAGAAGTAAACAAAAAGAGTAGAACAAATGTGCAAAAACAAAATGAAAGTTAACTACAAAGGATACAACAACAATGATAGCAACAAATGACTCGGCAAAATTAAAATGTATGCTAGTGAAATTTACTTTAATATAAAACCAATAACTTTCACTTAGCTTCAATTATTTCACACTCTGATGCTCATAAGCACTTTTTATCACTACTTTAACACAGAATTAGCACAATGAACTTAGTAAGTAGAAAGCCAAAATCAGAGCACAATAAAGTACAACCTCACAGCTTTTTGAGGTACTTAATCCCCATTGATTTTCATGAAGCTCATATCAAAAGAAAGAGGGGGTGGTGTAGATGCGCCGAATCTACTTATTAACCCTCTAAGAGCCACTTTGAGCAAAATATTAAAAAAAAACTATTTACAGTCCTGATTGGATCAAGTTCAGCCCGAATATCAGTTAGAGAAGCAACATGATTTTTGTGGTACACTTTTGAGGTACTTAATCCCCATTGATTTAAATGAAACTCATATCAAATGAAAGATGACTTAGTGTAGATGTGCCGAATTTAGTTGTTAACCCTCTAAGAGCCACTTTGAGCAAAATATTCAAAAACACCTATTTACAGTCCTGATTGGTACAAGTTCAACATGAATATCAGTTAAAGAAGCAGCCTGCCATCTTATATATTACGAGCAGACCCAGCGAACTTCGTTCCGCCCAAAATTAATTTTTTTTATTGATACGTTTTTGGTCCAACGTTTTCACCAACAATTCACGTTTACGATTTTCTTGGCACATTCATCGGCTAAGATTATGGTTTGGTAGTCATTTGTCGCTTTAAATAACCTAACGAAGGTGCTATGTCCGTGAAGAAGTTCCTGAAATTCTTCACTTGTGCAGCATTTCATAGTACGGTTAATCGCAAAACGAAATAAATTTTAATAACTTTTTCCTCTTCCCTCCCTGGCGGCAACTTTAATCCGGTTCTATAGTGAATCAGTCCTAGGAGCTTTATAGTATAGTTATTGGAAATTTCAAAATGGGAGCGTATCATTTGTTCTACAGAAATGCAATATACATATACTTATTATACATTGGGGCAATCGTTACACAGGAGAGTTCGATATACTCAATGGTGCAACAGGTCGATTTATTCTGACATTCACGGCAACTTTTCTCATTTGGCGATTTTTAGTAATAACTCGACTCCATCGCCACCTGGCAGCACTTTTTTTGCAATAGTATTGCTCTTACCTTTACCAATACATATTTTAAATATTAGCCAAATCAGATCATAACTAAGATTTTTAGTAATAACTCAACAACAACGCCAACTGGCGGGTCAAATTGTGAAACTAAACTATCCAGAGATCCGCTCGAGCACACAAAACAAGTTTCGTTAAAATCCGGACACCCATTTAGGAGGATGTCAATCACAAACACACCTACAGAAGAATTATAAATACACTCAAAGATAGCTAAAAGTCGGTACGTTTTCTTTTTCCAATAGCACCAATTGTTCTCTAGGAGTATGCGATTGATTTCATATACCTCAATACCCAGGTCCAGTACTCTACCATGAACATTTCCAGAGATATGCAGTATGAAAAATTCGGTGTGAACGGGAGGTGCTACGCCTCCTTTTCAAATAAACCCACTTTTTCTGTATGACATCTCCGTACCAATTTTTAATATTCTATCATGAATACTTCCAAAGATATGCAGTATGATAAATTCGGTTTGTATGGGAAGTGCCACGCCCCCCTTTCCAAGAGCTCCAATTTTTATAAGAGAGTATGCGATTGATTTTATATATCTCCACACCATAGTCCAGTACTCTACCATGAATATTTATATATCGAAATTCGGTTTAGCCTATAGCCATCCTTGGGACGAATGCGGCAGGTGTCCGAAATCTGAAAAAATCGGTTCAGCCGCTCTCGAGCTTTGCGAACACAAAAAAAACGGATTTCAAAATATATATAAGTATAGATTACGCAATCGAAGTCCCATACAAATCTAATTCTCCCTTCTGTTCCAATGAATTATAAAATTATTTAACCGAACCTATATAACCCCACCTAACAATATTAGTGACTTAGACGAACAAGAGGACCTTAAAAACGTCACAAGCAAACGAAAAAGGGTATGAAATAAGTGATGTGGTCGAATTTCGACCACTGGGCGATACTAGTGTACTTAAAACAAAAACAACGTACGTTCGCTAGAATTTGAATTTATTTGTGGAAATTCATGACTACGCATGAAGTGTTCACACCAATTCACTAATACAGCATGACTACTTCATGAATGAATACAACAGATTTCTACTGGGACGATTCAATGAATGACACTGTGTGCGTTGAGAGCATTGCTTCGCTACAGATGTTCGTATATGGGTGAAACACGCATGTGGTCACAAGAGCGCTCAGTAACAGGCCAACCTAATATTCACGCACGCCTGCAGTTTACTGTCAAAAATTTCTCATGCACATACAACTTGTATGGGACCAACCGAAATTGGCTTGCCTGCGTAAAAAGCTAACTCAAACTCCAAGATTTGTGTTGCGTGACATTTCTATTTGACGTTTGCGCCCATTTAATATTTTGGTGCGACTATGAATTAAAATTTTGGAACAAATGCTGAATAGCTCCGATTGAGCTGAACATAACGGTATATTTATTTTTTGCGGAAACAACAACTACAGAAGTTATTAAGGGTCAAAGTTCACATTAACAATTCTTTAAATCAAAATTGTTTGAAAACGAGCGCATGGATTTTAAAAATTTTGATCTCATTTGATAGGACGTTTGATTCCCTTTAATTTGTTATATTTCTTTTCTGTGTCGCCGCAGAAGTGAAACGGAATTCCTTTCTGCGTACATTAATTCGATTTTTGTGAAAACTAAACAAGGCATATACATATAAAGTATGTATATCAAATTAAAGGGAACTAAATTTCCTATCGATTGAGACCAAACCTTTTAAAATCCACACATTCGTTTTTAAGAAATTTTGATTTAAAAAATTTTTTAATTTGAACTTTGCCCCTTAATAACTTTTATTTATTTCGGTTACTCAAATGTAAAAAACATGCGTGCGTGCGTATAAAAATTAACGCCGGTAATATTAGGTTGGCCTGTAAGCTATGGCATGTCGATCACTGCGGTAGATAGAGAAAGTGTGCTATGACATTCCCAGACTTGTTTGTCTCATTTTCAGTTTTGCTATCGCCGCGAGTTGTATCGGTGCGCGCATAATTATTTAAAAACCGGGGTTTCTCAGTGGATTTATAATTTGAAAGTGTCGTATCTAGCCAAGGAAAAGGCAAAGCAGTACACTTAAACCAGCACTTCCAGCAGCAGATATTGACCTGAGTATTCACACGACTGTTCCTGTTTTATCGTTTATTTTTAGGAAATTCTTACCACCATATTCATATGGCTCATTCTACGGTGACGGGTGAGACATTTCAACTCACATTTTAAGGCTTAATTATTAAACTGTATATAAAATTCTTTAAAACGAGCATTTTCCAATAGGTTTCTGAGGTATACACAATGCCAAGAAAAAAAATTCAAAAAGAGTTTAATCCAAACGAGTTATATGAATTTTAGTCACTGTGACAAATTAGCTTCTATTTCCTTGTATCCGAGTTTTTCTGCTAATTATGCTTCTGCTTATGGTTTTAAACAAATCGTTGTATAGTTAAAGAACCATTTTCAACATTTACGCTAAAGTTGCTTACCTGTATTGGAAATTATAGATTATATGTTCCAAAATCAACTGTGATGGGTGTGACTTGACCTTGTGACGGGTGTGACAAGTTGAGCATGAATACGTAAATACGCATTATTAGACAACTAAACTAACTTTATTTTTCATAAAATCTGATTTTGCGAACACACATAAAAGATTCTGCCACCTAAAGACGGGATAATCCTTGATCGGACTCTTCATCTCCATTGTCTGCCAGAGTTAATTGAAAAGATGAAATCGCTTGACATACCCAAAGATGCGAAATTTGTATCACTTGAAGTTAAGAATGTTTACCCATCGATACCAAAAGGCAGAAACAGTTACAATCTTGACTAAAACTTTGCTAGAAAAAACAGACAAGAACGTAGCAACGGAAATCGTGAACACATTGAGGGTAACAGTAGATCAAAACTACTTCAATTTTAATAACAAAATATATAGACAAACTAACGGGATAGGAATGGGTAATCCCACATTCGCAATTTTAATGGAAGTGTTCATGCAACATTTAGAGGAAAAGTGTATGACGGAGCTGACAACAAACCTGGGAGTAAAGTTCTACGCAAGATACGTCGATGACATCATATGTTTTGTAACGGGAGACAAGGAAGAACAAATTCTAAGCTATCTCAACGACCAACACACGAATACAAATTTCACTATGGATAAGGGAAACGAAGGAAAAATAAACTATTTGGACATAACAATTAAAATCAATAAGGTTACCAACAAATGCGAATTCGGAATATATAGACAGCCCATGGCCACAGACACGATAATACACAATACTTCAAACCACCCTCAACAGTACAAAAATGCAGCCCGTCTAATAACCAGGCTTGAAGGATTCCTATTGGAAGAAGAAGCTTACAGCAAAGAACTAAATACAATATACGCAATCGCAGAAGATAACGGATACAGAAAGGGCCTAGTAAACAAGATAAGAAGAGAAACAAGGACGAAGAAATCCAATAAGAAGGAAAATAATGAAAAGGCTTGGGCAGTCTTAACTTATATGGGCAAAACATCATATGAATTGGCTAAAGTATTCCAAAAGTATAACATCAATACAGCATTTGGAATGAAAAACAACGTGGGGAAAATACTACCAAATAGCACAAACGAGGAAGACCCACTAGACAAGCAAGGTGTATATACAGTATATTTTGCTTAGCTGCACATCATTCTTTGAACGAAAAACTTGTGCACTTAACCGAAAAAGGTACTTAAGCGAATTTTCTTTACTACTTCAATGAGGAAGGTACCCGAATCCCTATGAAACCAAGTAATGGAGGAGCACTTACCACGTAGAAATTACTGCAAGCGAAATTTTTACCGAATGGTATCTAATTATCTATATAACTACATAAATTGATAGCCATTTTCGTTGTTCTGCGAGATGAGCAAAATAAATAAAAGCTTGTAAAATTAGGTAATTGTATGACCAGTCCAGGTAAACGTAATACTTTCTTTGATAATTGATACTAGTAGCACAATTTTTAAGGCAGGTATCGCCAATGTGCAGGTATGTTGAATGCATCTATCGGAGCAGTTTCCTTACAAATGTTACAAATAACGCCTCTGATGCGCATTTTGGGGTAGGTATCTTAAAGGTGCACTTAAGCATAAAGGCAGCAAAGCAAAATATACTG
>NW_016165041.1:0-10489 GCF_001687245.7 Rhagoletis zephyria | reverse complement strand
CAACGCAAACAGCTGTGACAAGAATTACTAGAAGAAGTAAACAAAAAGAGTAGAACAAATGTGCAAAAACAAAATGAAAGTTAACTACAAAGGATACAACAACAATGATAGCAACAAATGACTCGGCAAAATTAAAATGTATGCTAATTAAATTTACTTTAATATAAAACCAATAACTTTCACTTAGCTTCAATTATTTCACACTCTGATGCTCATAAGCACTTTTTATCACTACTTTAACACAGAATTAGCACAATGAACTTAGTAAGTAGAAAGCCAAAATCAGAGCACAATAAAGTACAACCTCACAGCTTTTTGAGGTACTTAATCCCCATTGATTTTCATGAAGCTCATATCAAAAGAAAGAGGGGGTGGTGTAGATGCGCCGAATCTACTTATTAACCCTCTAAGAGCCACTTTGAGCAAAATATTAAAAAAAAACTATTTACAGTCCTGATTGGATCAAGTTCAGCCCGAATATCAGTTAGAGAAGCAACATGATTTTTGTGGTACACTTTTGAGGTACTTAATCCCCATTGATTTAAATGAAACTCATATCAAATGAAAGATGACTTAGTGTAGATGTGCCGAATTTAGTTGTTAACCCTCTAAGAGCCACTTTGAGCAAAATATTCAAAAACACCTATTTACAGTCCTGATTGGTACAAGTTCAACATGAATATCAGTTAAAGAAGCAGCCTGCCATCTTATATATTACGAGCAGACCCAGCGAACTTCGTTCCGCCCAAAATTAATTTTTTTTATTGATACGTTTTTGGTCCAACGTTTTCACCAACAATTCACGTTTACGATTTTCTTGGCACATTCATCGGCTAAGATTATGGTTTGGTAGTCATTTGTCGCTTTAAATAACCTAACGAAGGTGCTATGTCCGTGAAGAAGTTCCTGAAATTCTTCACTTGTGCAGCATTTCATAGTACGGTTAATCGCAAAACGAAATAAATTTTAATAACTTTTTCCTCTTCACTCCCTGGCGGCAACTTTAATCCGGTTCTATAGTGAATCAGTCCTAGGAGCTTTATAGTATAGTTATTGGAAATTTCAAAATGGGAGCGTATCATTTGTTCTACAGAAATGCAATATACATATACTTATTATACATTGGGGCAATCGTTACACAGGAGAGTTCGATATACTCAATGGTGCAACAGGTCGATTTATTCTGACATTCACGGCAACTTTTCTCATTTGGCGATTTTTAGTAATAACTCGACTCCATCGCCACCTGGCAGCACTTTTTTTGCAATAGTATTGCTCTTACCTTTACCAATACATATTTTAAATATTAGCCAAATCAGATCATAACTAAGATTTTTAGTAATAACTCAACAACAACGCCAACTGGCGGGTCAAATTGTGAAACTAAACTATCCAGAGATCCGCTCGAGCACACAAAACAAGTTTCGTTAAAATCCGGACACCCATTTAGGAGGATGTCAATCACAAACACACCTACAGAAGAATTATAAATACACTCAAAGATAGCTAAAAGTCGGTACGTTTTCTTTTTCCAATAGCACCAATTGTTCTCTAGGAGTATGCGATTGATTTCATATACCTCAATACCCAGGTCCAGTACTCTACCATGAACATTTCCAGAGATATGCAGTATGAAAAATTCGGTGTGAACGGGAGGTGCTACGCCTCCTTTTCAAATAAACCCACTTTTTCTGTATGACATCTCCGTACCAATTTTTAATATTCTATCATGAATACTTCCAAAGATATGCAGTATGATAAATTCGGTTTGTATGGGAAGTGCCACGCCCCCCTTTCCAAGAGCTCCAATTTTTATAAGAGAGTATGCGATTGATTTTATATATCTCCACACCATAGTCCAGTACTCTACCATGAATATTTATATATCGAAATTCGGTTTAGCCTATAGCCATCCTTGGGACGAATGCGGCAGGTGTCCGAAATCTGAAAAAATCGGTTCAGCCGCTCTCGAGCTTTGCGAACACAAAAAAAACGGATTTCAAAATATATATAAGTATAGATTACGCAATCGAAGTCCCATACAAATCTAATTCTCCCTTCTGTTCCAATGAATTATAAAATTATTTAACCGAACCTATATAACCCCACCTAACAATATTAGTGACTTAGACGAACAAGAGGACCTTAAAAACGTCACAAGCAAACGAAAAAGGGTATGAAATAAGTGATGTGGTCGAATTTCGACCACTGGGCGATACTAGTGTACTTAAAACAAAAACAACGTACGTTCGCTAGAATTTGAATTTATTTGTGGAAATTCATGACTACGCATGAAGTGTTCACACCAATTCACTAATACAGCATGACTACTTCATGAATGAATACAACAGATTTCTACTGGGACGATTCAATGAATGACACTGTGTGCGTTGAGAGCATTGCTTCGCTACAGATGTTCGTATATGGGTGAAACACGCATGTGGTCACAAGAGCGCTCAGTAACAGGCCAACCTAATATTCACGCACGCCTGCAGTTTACTGTCAAAAATTTCTCATGCACATACAACTTGTATGGGACCAACCGAAATTGGCTTGCCTGCGTAAAAAGCTAACTCAAACTCCAAGATTTGTGTTGCGTGACATTTCTATTTGACGTTTGCGCCCATTTAATATTTTGGTGCGACTATGAATTAAAATTTTGGAACAAATGCTGAATAGCTCCGATTGAGCTGAACATAACGGTATATTTATTTTTTGCGGAAACAACAACTACAGAAGTTATTAAGGGTCAAAGTTCACATTAACAATTCTTTAAATCAAAATTGTTTGAAAACGAGCGCATGGATTTTAAAAATTTTGATCTCATTTGATAGGACGTTTGATTCCCTTTAATTTGTTATATTTCTTTTCTGTGTCGCCGCAGAAGTGAAACGGAATTCCTTTCTGCGTACATTAATTCGATTTTTGTGAAAACTAAACAAGGCATATACATATAAAGTATGTATATCAAATTAAAGGGAACTAAATTTCCTATCGATTGAGACCAAACCTTTTAAAATCCACACATTCGTTTTTAAGAAATTTTGATTTAAAAAATTTTTTAATTTGAACTTTGCCCCTTAATAACTTTTATTTATTTCGGTTACTCAAATGTAAAAAACATGCGTGCGTGCGTATAAAAATTAACGCCGGTAATATTAGGTTGGCCTGTAAGCTATGGCATGTCGATCACTGCGGTAGATAGAGAAAGTGTGCTATGACATTCCCAGACTTGTTTGTCTCATTTTCAGTTTTGCTATCGCCGCGAGTTGTATCGGTGCGCGCATAATTATTTAAAAACCGGGGTTTCTCAGTGGATTTATAATTTGAAAGTGTCGTATCTAGCCAAGGAAAAGGCAAAGCAGTACACTTAAACCAGCACTTCCAGCAGCAGATATTGACCTGAGTATTCACACGACTGTTCCTGTTTTATCGTTTATTTTTAGGAAATTCTTACCACCATATTCATATGGCTCATTCTACGGTGACGGGTGAGACATTTCAACTCACATTTTAAGGCTTAATTATTAAACTGTATATAAAATTCTTTAAAACGAGCATTTTCCAATAGGTTTCTGAGGTATACACAATGCCAAGAAAAAAAATTCAAAAAGAGTTTAATCCAAACGAGTTATATGAATTTTAGTCACTGTGACAAATTAGCTTCTATTTCCTTGTATCCGAGTTTTTCTGCTAATTATGCTTCTGCTTATGGTTTTAAACAAATCGTTGTATAGTTAAAGAACCATTTTCAACATTTACGCTAAAGTTGCTTACCTGTATTGGAAATTATAGATTATATGTTCCAAAATCAACTGTGATGGGTGTGACTTGACCTTGTGACGGGTGTGACAAGTTGAGCATGAATACGTAAATACGCATTATTAGACAACTAAACTAACTTTATTTTTCATAAAATCTGATTTTGCGAACACACATAAAAGATTCTGCCACCTAAAGACGGGATAATCCTTGATCGGACTCTTCATCTCCATTGTCTGCCAGAGTTAATTGAAAAGATGAAATCGCTTGACATACCCAAAGATGCGAAATTTGTATCACTTGAAGTTAAGAATGTTTACCCATCGATACCAAAAGGCAGAAACAGTTACAATCTTGACTAAAACTTTGCTAGAAAAAACAGACAAGAACGTAGCAACGGAAATCGTGAACACATTGAGGGTAACAGTAGATCAAAACTACTTCAATTTTAATAACAAAATATATAGACAAACTAACGGGATAGGAATGGGTAATCCCACATTCGCAATTTTAATGGAAGTGTTCATGCAACATTTAGAGGAAAAGTGTATGACGGAGCTGACAACAAACCTGGGAGTAAAGTTCTACGCAAGATACGTCGATGACATCATATGTTTTGTAACGGGAGACAAGGAAGAACAAATTCTAAGCTATCTCAACGACCAACACACGAATACAAATTTCACTATGGATAAGGGAAACGAAGGAAAAATAAACTATTTGGACATAACAATTAAAATCAATAAGGTTACCAACAAATGCGAATTCGGAATATATAGACAGCCCATGGCCACAGACACGATAATACACAATACTTCAAACCACCCTCAACAGTACAAAAATGCAGCCCGTCTAATAACCAGGCTTGAAGGATTCCTATTGGAAGAAGAAGCTTACAGCAAAGAACTAAATACAATATACGCAATCGCAGAAGATAACGGATACAGAAAGGGCCTAGTAAACAAGATAAGAAGAGAAACAAGGACGAAGAAATCCAATAAGAAGGAAAATAATGAAAAGGCTTGGGCAGTCTTAACTTATATGGGCAAAACATCATATGAATTGGCTAAAGTATTCCAAAAGTATAACATCAATACAGCATTTGGAATGAAAAACAACGTGGGGAAAATACTACCAAATAGCACAAACGAGGAAGACCCACTAGACAAGCAAGGTGTATATACAGTATATTTTGCTTAGCTGCACATCATTCTTTGAACGAAAAACTTGTGCACTTAACCGAAAAAGGTACTTAAGCGAATTTTCTTTACTACTTCAATGAGGAAGGTACCCGAATCCCTATGAAACCAAGAAATGGAGGAGCACTTACCACGTAGAAATTACTGCAAGCGAAATTTTTACCGAATGGTATCTAATTATCGATATAACTACATAAATTGATAGCCATTTTCGTTGTTCTGCGAGATGAGCAAAATAAATAAAAGCTTGTAAAATTAGGTAATTGTATGACCAGTCCAGGTAAACGTAATACTTTCTTTGATAATTGATACTAGTAGCACAATTTTTAAGGCAGGTATCGCCAATGTGCAGGTATGTTGAATGCATCTATCGGAGCAGTTTCCTTACAAATGTTACACATAACGCCTCTGATGCGCATTTTGGGGTAGGTATCTTAAAGGTGCACTTAAGCATAAAGGCAGCAAAGCAAAATATACTGAAATTTTAATTGCGAATGTCAACATAGTTACATAGGACAAACAGGGCGCAAGATAAAAACAAGGTATCGTGAACATATAAGGGACTACAACAAAAAAAAGCTAAAACCATCTACCACACCGGAATCGAAGTTCGCAAACCATATGGCAGAAAACCATTGTACGCCAATGAAAACAGGAAAGGCAGCCAAAGTTCTCTATGTACAGCACAAGGGTAAACGCCTTAATGTATTAGAGTATATGAAGATATACAAACAAAAGACCTTCGTCGGAAAAATAATAAATGAACAAATAAACACCGCATCTGATATATTATTCGAACCACTCAGGCTACTATACGCAAAACAGGACAGAAACCCTGCGACGCCCATAAACAAAGAAACGCAAGTCTAAACTACAGAAACAAAGAGAAAGATAATAACTGATTTCAATAGTGTTACTGAGCTTTGTACCACGATTTGTTTGTTAGGAATAATGGAAAAAACAACAATGCTTAAGCGGTAGAAGTTATAGCAGCTATTTCGGAGATCACCACATCTCCTCATCAGACTTCTTTTTTCTAGATTTTCAGCAGGGATCGAACCCGCGTCATCGATGTGCAAAGTCAGAAGCGCTAACCACTGATCTATGCACACCCCGTAAGCTTTTGTTGCTAATCCAATTCCTTATTCAACCTACTACTATCAAGTGCAGCTGATTCGCCGCTATTAAAGCTTGACAGCGTGGTTGTTATTGTTAATTCCATACATGAAATAGATTCATTGCATAGTTTTTAGAGCAGGCTCATCCCATATATTTATGTGTCAATTTTTGTTGTGGCGTATTCATATTTATTTCAATAGTGTTATTGCGCTTTGTACCCCGATTTGCTTGTTAGGAATAATGGAAAAAACAACAATGCTTAAGCGGTAGAAGTTATAGCAGCTATTTCGGAGAACACCACATCTCCTCATCAGACTTCTTTTTTCTAGACTTTCAGCAGGGATCGAACCCGCGTCATCGATGTGCAAAGTCAGAAGCGCTAACCACTGATCTATGCACACCCCGTAAGCTTTTGTTGCTAATCCAATTCCTTATTCAACCTACTACTATCAAGTGCAGCTGATTCGCCGCTATTAAAGCTTGACAGCGTGGTTGTTATTGTTAATTCCATACATGAAATAGATTCATTGCATAGTTTTTAGAGCAGGCTCATCCCATATATTTATGTGTCAATTTTTGTTGTGGCGTATTCATATTTATTTCAATAGTGTTATTGCGCTTTGTACCCCGATTTGCTTGTTAGGAATAATGGAAAAAACAACAATGCTTAAGCGGTACAAGTTATAGCAGCTATTTCGGAGAACACCACATCTCCTCATCAGACTTCTTTTTTCTAGACTTTGAGCAGGGATCGAACCCGCGTCATCGATGTGCAAAGTCAGAAGCGCTAACCACTGATCTATGCACACCCCGTAAGCTTTTGTTGCTAATCCATTTCCTTATTCAACCTACTACTAGCAAGTGCCGCTGATTCGCCGCTATTAAAGCGTGACCATTTTCGCTACTGTTAATTCCATACATGAAATAGATTCATTGCATAGTTTTTAGGGCGCTAATCCATTTCCTTATTCAACCTATCTATTTCATGTACGGAATTAACAATAACAGCCACGCTGTCAAGCTTCCCAGTAGCGAAAATGGTCACCGGTGACATCGTCACTAGTGAGGATTTAGTGACATCGTCGCACTTGCTGTGAATCCTAAACGACATATAGCTGACAATGACACTGGTGACAATGTCATGCAGGAGTACTGCTATCAAAGACTTATAACAGACAATGGGCCTTATGCATAAAAAGTGAGCTTAAACTCAGACCCAATTTTTGCACTGAGGGGTGAGCTCAAGCTCAAGAATTTGTACTGAAAATCGAGTCGGAGCTTAAGCTCACTTTTTATGCATGAGGCCCAATGTCTTGCAGCCGTCACATATAAAAAGTCCATTGCAAGATACTGTCGCTTGAATGTCATTAATGATCACTGCATGACCAAGTCATGCAGATGACATCAACGACGAAATTACCATTTATATGAAAAAGTCATGAACGACTTCCATACAAACGGAGCCCAAAGTCATTTAAGACGTAACTTTTCGGTACAAGACTCTTAAGTGACTAATGGATAAAGTGACTAATGGATAGTGTCCAAACGGTAAATTTTTTGTCGCTGTTGATGTGCGCATGTTTATATGTATAAATACATACTACTACATTATTTTGTTTCTATCCTACCTATTTCTCCCCAACATACCCATACATATGAAACCAAGCCGCGAATAACATTGGAAAACTCCCGCTTCGGATATGGGCAGTTTGTAGTTAGCGTAAACGAACACAGCGACACGGTATTTTTAAGCACGATGCGAGAAGCATAGAAAACATTCCTATCTTTTAAGTTGGAGCCACCAATACACACCCACAAAATTCCATTGAAATCGGTTAAGCGGTTTCGGAGATTAGCGTAAACGAACACAGTGACACGGGATTTTTATATATTAATAAAATTAATGTTTTTCATTTCTAATAATAATTTTACTTAAAAATAAATATTTTTTTATGGCTCTTTGTAGCATTTAGAATTTACGTGAGGCTCTTTTCGGCCACGGCCTTGCCCACCCCTGCATTATACCATAATACCATCATGAAAGGTATAAAAACATGAATGCTAGTTTTTATCTATTTATTTAGTCTAAATTCGCCATTTTAGTGTGCTTTACTAAAAAATTATTAACTTAAAACAACAAAAAACTAAATCTGCCTAATTTCTTTTTTTTATGTAATGTTGATAATTTTTTACGAAAGTATAGTTCGTTAACTAACGAAAACTATAGAAGTCCCAATTTCAAACATTTTACGAAAATTAGGAGTTTTCGTGTCATCAAAATTTCGAGTTTTTTAATTAGATTCCTTAGAAAAGTTTTGAGCATTCATTTTTGAAGTCCATTAAAATTGTTCGTAAAATGTGTNTTGAAGTAGCAAAGGCTTGCTGTTTATTTTTGAAAATTTTTTTGTTTAATGAGTTGCTCATTGTCTACAAATAAAACAAGTAATTTTTTAGCAAAAAACAAAACCGACTTCAATTCGCATATAAAAAAATATATATATATATATATATATTTCATGATCCAATTATCGGATCTAAACCAGCTAAGTTGGTGGTCTGAGAGAAATTCGTTAAGTCAAAACACTCTTCACAATTAGTTGCATTCGCGTACCTGATAATTATTGAAAGTTATAAAAACTATCAGCTTTTTATGTTCGCGTACGCAAAAACTTGCAAAGTAGGGGAAATTGAGAGAGCAAAATGAATTTCATTTTGAGGGAAAGCTGCCAGTTTCTGCTGAAAAAATGTTTGCACACTGTAATTTGCCAACAAGAAAATAGCTGGTTGGAATTTACGCAAATCCCTTAATTGAATTTGATGGTTTGGAAGTTAAAATAGTAAAATGCGACTAATTAAACTTGTAGGAAATAAGTCCTTTAGTCAGTGAACTGTGTCAGGATAAGACTTCAGTATTTGTTTTCTTACGTTTTCAATTTTATACTTTTGAATGTAAACAAAATTTGTATCAGCTATTCGTCTAACTTTCCAGTTTCTGCGAATTTTCTGTTGCGTACTATTTTGGATATTTTTCTCTTGTGAGAGAACAGATGACATTTCGCCGGAATTTTGATGTTGGACATTTTTTACTGGAGATTTAAACGAATGTACCTATTGACCAACCAACATTTAACAGAACTGTTACGAACGGCTTTAACTGACGTAAAACCAGATTTTGAAAATTTGGCCAAAGGGATCTTTTGAATTTTCTTTAATATCTATAAATAACTAGTAACCCCGGGCAGACGTTGTCCTGCTATGTACCGATACATAGGCAGGTTACAAGCATCCTAGATATTAGGGTCTTCACACCGAAGATTGGTACTCGGTAACTCGGTGTTCGGTAATTTTTCCCATGTATTGTGTTTGCGTAACACTATTTTACACAAACAAAATACATTCGAAAAAATTAACGGACACCGAGTTACCGAATGCCGAGCTCGGTGTGAAGACCCATATTGTCTCTTACGTTTCATTTGATACCGAAATTTACAAAAGACTGTTATTATTGATCACTACGTATAAAAAACGATCTCTGGTTATGGTTCAAACATCAGCCAGGGTAATGGATAACATTGGCTGGAGTCCAAACGGTAAATTTTTTGTTGCTGTTGATGTGCGCATGTTTATATGTATAAATACATACTACTACATTATTTTGTTTCTATCCTACCTATTTCTCCCCAACCTAAACATACATATGAAGCGCAGACGCGAATAACGTTGGAAAACTCCCGCTTCGGTTATGGGCAGTTTGTAGTTAGCGTAAACTAGGGATGCCAAAATATCAGGAAAATTGGGATCCCGGGATTTCGGGATATTTTTTAAGTAATCCCGGGATTGAGTCATAAATTTTATGAATATGAGTAAAAATTCAATATCTGAAAGCATTTAAACATACCATTAAATAAAACTATTTAAAATTTACGATAAACTGATTGTAAAACTCGTATATCGCTAGCTTAGAGTGAAAAGTTGCTAACTTCACTTTTAATGAAAAATCATATTTTGATATAGGAGGCTAGATAAATTAAATTGCATCGTTTCGAAAAGGGTAAAGGTCCTTGTTTTATGTTTTCTCGTTTATATTCAATGAAAGGAAAATTTGCTAAGGCCAAAAAAAGGTCCGAAAATTCGATAAGGCCAAAAAATCTTTTAATAAATATCGAATCCCTCCGATTCGTATGGAGTTTTGCTTTGCTTTAAACAGGCAAAATGTTGTATTCAAAGTTTTGCGAAATACTTGAAGAAAATGGCTATAGGAAGTTTTTTCCTCTCCTGTACAATTTTTAAATTGGGACTTAGCAACTTTGCACTCTACGCTAGCGATATTTATTAAAAAAGACAAATTTTAAAGTAAAACATTTTTTTAATTGTATTTAAAAAACCATGTGATTGAGGAACGTATACAT
>NW_016165039.1:25118-29077 GCF_001687245.7 Rhagoletis zephyria | reverse complement strand
AGTTATTTAAGTTTTTCTTAAACCAGTCTTTGAAAGAAGTGCAAAAACATCATCAAAAATCTCATTATTATGATTCCGTATTTTTTTTTATATTTTTGCGAAAACTTTTTAAGCTTAAACTATTCAGTCATCTGAGGTAATTTTTTCAAAAACCTTTTTTTAATTTTTGTACAGACTTTGATCCAAACCCAGAGATTTACCACATTTTTTTGAAATCTACCACGTTTTTTCCCAGATTCTACCACACAGAATTTTTTTAAAGTCCGATCACTGCAGCTGTTACTTGATTTATACTCAGTTTGGTTTGCCATTTCATAATGAACAAGACTTATGGTTTGATTATGGCAACTTAACGTAACTTACGGCTCTCTCTTAAAAATTCTGTTAAATGGGTGTTGCTTAGACTGGGTCGAAAAAAAAAGTTGCTAATGTCCGCCCCTAAATTTAAAGATTATGTTGAGAGGGTTCTGGAAAAATTTTTTTTTTTTTTTNGCCACGTCGAAATCTGTTTAATTTTGATTCTCTAAGTTCTACGTTCCGTTAAGTTAAGTTAAGTTGCCATAATCAGGCTTTTACTCCGGAACAACGTTTGAAAATCGTGCAAATTTATTACCAAAATAATAGTTCGGTTCGCGCGTTGCATCACGCGCTGCGTCCAATATTCGGTCGACATAATCGCCCAGCAGAGTCGGTAATTCGAGCAACCATGGATCGGTTTCGCACCACGTTTAGTCTAGTGCAGACACGGGCACATTTGCCCGTATGGGATTTTTTGCCCGAGCCCATTTCGCGGGCTAGATCTGGGGAAAACCATGGGCAAACATAAAGGGGGCAACGAATCTTACTAATGGTGATTTCGTTTCTACCAAAAAATTTCGCCTTTTGATTGCCCCTTTCTCTTTTCGTATTCGATTCTAAAATAAAGGCAAAGGGTGGGGAAATTTTGTGTTCGTTTCTTAAAATGTCACACTCTTGTAAGGCAAAAAAGGCACATTCTCTGCCCTGTCAAGCCTTGTTAGGGGAGATGGTTGCCCTGAAAATCAGATGGTTGTTTAAAACGACAATGTTAGGGATGCGTGTGCTATACAAGGGCAAGAAGGCAAAAACAGGCCTTTTTNGTTAGGGATGCGTGTGCTATACAAGGACAAGAAGGCAAAAACAGGCCTTTTTACAGGGTTGAGTGNGGGATGCGTGTGCTATACAAGGGCAAGAAGGCAAAAACAGGCCTTTTTACAGGGTTGAGTGTAACGTCGAACACATTTTGCACCGGGGGAGGGCAACATTTTTTGCAAGAAACGAAATCACCATAATACACGTATACCAATGAGAGCCACTGCACACGCATTCTGGAGTAAAAAGGTCCACTCTCCCAAACGTACGCCACATACACTGCTTGTCATCTGAATAGCTCAACTTTTTAATCCTTAGGGCCAAATTCACAGTGCGAAGTTAACCACTGATAAGAGTTTAACTATTGATTTTCATATTCACAATGCTCAGTTAACATATGTAAGTTTAAGCCAGCATGCCTTCATAGTTAAACTCTTGTGAAATTAATTTTTTTTTGTGGAACGAATTTCAAATTTGAATAGAAAAGTTTTGATTTTTAGAATTTGTATATTTTCAGACTATATGAATTTCCATAGTTAACTATGTAACTCTGAATATAAATTCATAGTTAAACTCGTGTTGGTGGTTAAGTTAACAAACGTTTAACAAAGCACTGTGAATCCGGCCCTTAGTATTACATTTTTAATTTTGTTTGTTTAATATTCATTACATCCGATTTTAAAACTTTATACAGAGTTAAAAAAATGTCAACAAAGGACTACAATAAAGTGCAAGTGTCTGTAAAATAGCGGTGATTTTTGCCCATCTTTTTGGTGATGGTTCTGCGCATTTTCTCTCATACAAAGTATGCTCGACAAAATTTTTATATGGAATAAAATGCGCAGCACCGTCTATAAAAAATAAAAATAATTTCAAAAATCAGGGCACTTGAAACTTGCACTTTATTACACTATAATTAAATGGGCTACAAAACTGCATATCCGAAATTTTTCTAAAAATATTATTAACTTATTACCTTCAGGTCATTAGGATGGCACACTCCCATGTTGACCTTTTTTAAGAACTGTTNTAATTTCAAAAATCAGGGCACTTGAAACTTGCACTTTATTACACTATAATTAAATGGGCTACAAAACTGCATATCCGAAATTTTTCTAAAAATATTATTAACTTATTACCTTCAGGTCATTAGGATGGCACACTCCCATGTTGACCTTTTTTAAGAACTGTTTCCAGCTCTCAAGAAAAACAAAAAAATCATATAAAATGCTGCCAAAGAAATGAAAAAGACATTTTCTTTTATGTTTTAATTTGCAAAAAAATTTAATATTGCATTTACCCGTATTTTTATAAAAAAAAAATTATATTAAATAAACAAAAGGAAAACTATAAATACTAAGGATTGAAAGGGATGACGAGGAGTGTATATGAGCAGCGGGGATCACTACCACAAGTAAATGCGAGCTGAAAGTGTGATTGCGTTAGTGTGCCAATTACGTTTGAATGATTTTGCGTTCACTTTGTTACGCCCTCGCATGTATTAAGTGCGTTTAGGGAATTAAAATTTTATAATTTAATAATAAAAACGTGATTCTATGGTGACATTGTATTTATTTTGTTCATTCATTTATTCATTCCAAACGTACGGACAACTTTATCCGTTGACTTACACATATCACGGTGGAGAGAATACAGAAGGTGGCGCCGATGGCGATACCGCTAATCGGCTCTCAGAGAATTTGACAGAATCAGCCGTTTTGCTGACGTCACAGTCGAGATGACAGCAGTAGTGATGTGCTGAGTATATACTTTTCAAGTATCCAATACTCTTGATACTCGGTACCGAAACATTTAGGTTTCGAATAAAAGCGCACATAGACCAAAAATATGGAAAAACGGTTCAGGGGAGACTCGCCTATCAAAACCCGAATATAGGAGCCAATAGAGCTTTTAATTCTGATTCAAATGAAAGATGTATATATGTCGGTTCGAGGCCATAATACAAAGAAACTCTTATTTATTTGAAGCATTTTTGTTCCAGCTGAATCGGACGATATCATTTCTGTAGGCAGACTCTGTAACCAGTTAGCGACATATTCTGTAACCAGTTAGCGACAATTTTCAAATCGGTATCGGTTTTGTTGACGTATGGTATGAAGTATTTTTATGTCAACAAGTGCAACAAGTTTTTTCTAAACTTGAAATGCGTATGGTTTAATGTAAAGAATCAGTATCGGGTACCGATAAGGAAGTATTGGGTACCGACAATTCAGCACATCACTAGACAGCAGTTTTATTTTCCGCTCTCAGTTGTCAACTCTACGGTGACGTCACGCTTAAATTACTCTCACGAATTCTGCTGCAATCGGCGCAATCTTGTATTCTATCATTCTTGTACACATATGTTAGTGTTTGACCGTGCTTCTTCTCTGGACAATATGCTCCCAGATAATCCGAACACAATATTTTCACACAGTCTCTATCACGGAGTTCATAGAATATTCTGCTAATTAGCTGGGTGTGCGCATTTGTACAAAAGTAAGCAATTGCATGAAAATAAAGCCGCTAGAGAAACCAAGTAAAGTTTTGCAAATTGTTTTACGAATCAAAAAAAAACATTTTGCTAATTAAATTAATTCACTGCGCATAGTTCGAAATATTTACAAGTGACATTGCGTGATTACTTAAAATTTTTAAACATACAGCTTTATATGCAATTAAATTATAGTTTAAAAAACTAAAACCTCCCTATTATAATTGCCATTCGTACTGTCATCAGCAGGGAACGGATTTTATGGAAATTGCCTTTTTTTCTGCTAAAGAGATAGAGTATATTCGATTAAGAATGTCCACGATTTAGCTTTCCCTGATTCCATATATACATATTT
>NW_016165039.1:1325-23830 GCF_001687245.7 Rhagoletis zephyria | reverse complement strand
TAATACAGAGAAACTCTTACTTGTTTGAAGCATTTTTGTTCCAGCTGAATCGGACGATATCATTTTTGTAGGCAGATTCTGTAACCAGTTAGCGACAATTTTCGAATCGGTATCGGTTTTGTTGACGTATCATATGAAATATTTTTCCGTCAACAAGTGCGATATCGATCCGAAACTTGTCGCTAACTGGTTACAGAATCTCCAACCCCCCCCCCCGTGAAAGGATTCTTCATCCGTCAAAGTATTGTTCTTGAACCTTGGATCGACTAGGGTTAAAACTGATAAAATAATATTTCTCTGTTGCGACAAGTTCAAGTGTTTTAGCCGATATCATATAAATTAGTAACGAAAGTTTTTTCTAAACTTGAAATGAATATAATGGCGAAGGTTTAATGTAAAGAATCAGTATCGGGTACCGATAAGGAAGTATTGGGTACCGAAACCTTTTTTAAGTATTGCGTACTGACAATTCAGCACATCACTAGACAGCAGTTTTATTTGCCGTTCTCAGTTGTCAACTCTACGGTGACGTCACGCCAAAATTACTGTCACGAATTCTGCTGCAATCGGCGCAATCTTGTATTCTATCATTCTTGTTGTGTATATGAGGAAAATTTACGCTCATGTTTGGTGCACAAAGTCAGTATTACCGCAGCCGTACTTCCACAGTATATACAGTAATAAACCTTTTCGAGTACTCCTCGGGGATAAAATCTGATCAGGGTTGATAATGAGAAGGAGCATGCATTTTGTTCATTCAGAGTTGTATACAAAATTACTGTGGTATGAAAGGGAGCAATAACCGTACTATGGCAGAGTGGCACAAGTCATGACTGTGTAATAATAACCGAAATTAATTGCAAAAGTGTAAAAACATTGCTAATTAATAGGGTTATCCGCGATCTGGTGCAAATGGCCTAGCATCATTGCATTGCAAATTTGTATTGCAAATTATTTGCAATACACAAACAAAATACACGCATTTGCATTTGTCATGGCTTGCCAAATTTGCAATACCGAAAATCCATAGCATAAAAATGCTATGCATTGCATTCATAAACAAAACCAAAGCTGATGCACAAAAATTGTTTTGCAAAAGCTTTACCATGACAGGTTAATAAAGGTCGCTCACATTCTATGGCATATTTCTGCAATTGCATAAATTTGTCAGCTCTTATGCACCGAATTGCTAATAGCCCTATTGTCTATTATTATAGATACTAGTACAGATTATCATAGTTCAGTGTATAACTTGTTATATTACACCGTACCAAAGAACGTAGATATCTACGTTATTTGACCGTACATGATAATGAACTGTTAAACGCTGAAAACGCTTATAACTTGTAGATCACTCAAACTTGGGTGTGCTTAATGAACTGTCTGGGCGGATACGCTGGCAGGCATTGGGGTCTGTATAACTATACAAACCTTGTTTTTTTTGTAATAAAGACTTAAATATATTTGGAAATTTAGAATTTTGTTTGGTAAATTCACAAAATTTACGTTTTTCATATAAATATAATCTTATAATGGACATTTTTTAATTTCAAAATTACATTTAAAAAACTTCATTCAGTGCTATAATTACGATTTGAGTTTTCCAGTTTATAAAACACAAGCGTTAATTATGTACTTAACTAGTGATATTATTCTTTATTAAGCATGAATATCAGCATACATTAAAGATGAATATTATCCTTAACCTACATTTTGTTCATAAATAACACATAATTATGTGTATTTTATCCTCGAAAAGAACTTTCCTAATCATGAGGCGAAATTCCCCACAGTAAGTGTTGCCGTGCGCGCAAAACGAAAACGCTGCACACAACCCAAAAGTACTCCTCGGGGACCAAATGGTGAAAAACTTCGAAAAGGTTTATTACTGTATATACTGTGGTACTGCGATGAACATGGTGTCGGTGGAGATATAAACAATTTTTTCGCAACTTTTCATACCCTTCCTCCCGTAAACTGTTTTTCCCTTTCTCTAGCCCGCGCTCGCACTTTCGCTGCTGCGCTGGCAAAAAAGTGCCCACCTCTGCTCTTGATGCAATAATACAAGGTGTTATCGGTTGGCAACTTCTCGCTCTAATTCCGCCAAGTTGACTGCCTTAGGTGAAACAGTGTTACTTCTTTAACTATTATTTGCCTATCTATATAGTTGAATGTTTTTTATTTTTTCTCAGTATACACACTTTTTTTCTTATAAAGGTATTTTATTTTTTTATTTTTTCATTTCATTACGAATATACTATAAAAAAGCAAATTTTGTTGAGGAGAAAATGTGAAATTTTATATTTTCCCCCACATGGGGATTCATTTCTTCCCGTTTTTCTTCTCATTCTACTGAGCTAGGGCAGTGTCAAATCGAGCTGTCACAACTGATATCACTTTGTATTGTTGCTTCATGACCTCTGCTCTAGTTGATAATGCGCATCTTCAGAGATGCCATACAGTGCGCTCCGAAGACGCTATTGCTGCTGCGGGGCAGAGTATCGAAGAAGACCCGAATGTCAATGGGGAATGCTATAGAGCCATGCTTGAATTGGAGGATGTTGATGTGGACGACCTTTGGTTCCAACAAAACGGTGCTACATGCCATACAGCCAACGAAACAATCAATTTATTGAAGGAAACCTTTAGTGAGCGCATTATCTCGCGTCGGGGGCCTGTGGCGGGCCTCCAACGTCGTGCGGGCCTCTCGGCTGGAATTTATTCGAGCCAGCCACGGCGGTCACTTGCCCGAAATCATTTTTAAAACATAATAGCAAACCCCTATCTTTATAATAAAGCTAAATTCTTGGTCATAACATTAAACCGTATGCGTTTTATTTCTTCTTGAAAAAACACGCTTTATTTTATAATTTCTTTTAATTTTTATTCATTTACTTTATTTAACATTACATATAAGTTTACTTTTTACATGTTCTTTTATAAGTGGTCCCATATTTGAATTAAATACATTAGACATAACATCAAAATGATAATATGCAACTTCGATCTTCCTTTTATTTGTCTGGAATTCGAAAAAGTATTTGTGAAGTGCAGAAAGAAAGGGCGTTCAAAGTAACTTTTGTATGAGGATGTTTGAACAGAAACTTGTAAAGAAAACAAACTCCCGATTGCGTCTGCATGACTCCTGCACGACTTTACAACTAACTTAAAGATAGTTTTGTCATAACTAATTAAAAGTTAGTTATTTATCGACATCCCGCAAAAAAGCCGACTATAAGTTGGTTGTTTTTTATCAATTGATAATTTTTTTCTCCAGGGAAGTAAAATTTGTTGTTTAAAGAAAACAATCTCCCGATTTCGTCTGCATTACTTTTCAACTAGTTTCTACTAGTTAGCTTTTTGTAGCTAGCTGCAAGTTATATATTTTATAGAAATCCCGCGAAAAAGCTAACTACAAGTTGGTTCTCTTTTATCAATTGATATATTTTTTCTGCAGGGGAGGTTTTTCTATGTGCGTGTTTCAGACCTAAGTCATACCGCGTCTGCAATTTCTGAGGTAAACTACTACTCTATTCACCTTCTCGCCCATGAAAAATCAGTTTCAGACGGTCTGAAAATACTAGTGTATCGAGGCTCAATAAGAGGATACATATACATATGTAAATTGGTTTACATAAATTATATAGTAGATCTCTCACGTATTTTTGGCGACATACGAAGAGACCAAGCGAATTCGAGAGCCTGGCAAATGTTTCCAAAGCATTGTCAAAAGAGCTCCCAGTGAGTCGTGGCAAGTTGTTTCAGCACGTAAGTAAATAAATTCGCCTTGTCTAATACTTTGTTTGGCCTCGAAAAGTTCTTCCAGTTTGAACAGAGCTTAACGTATTAAAGAACCTGAGTCCCAAAATCATGAATGGCAGATTTCCGTCGAATTTTTGTAATGTTTGATTTTACATGTTATGAAATATGTAATAAAATTTACATACCAAGACATATTAAACAGGTATCAGCAGAGCAGCTGTTTTGATTTTTTTTTAATTATTTGGTCTCTAAACTGTCAAGTAGTTTTAATGTTTTTCACAAACATTCTTTATTGGGAAAATGTATTTTCATGCAGGGTACGAAAATAAACTATATTGTACGTTACTATTTCGTTTCGTTTATTACTTCAACGGTTCGGTACAATACGAAAACAAAACGGCTGAGTTCACTTTGGCGATAGTACACTACAGTAGTTTAGTAGTTACAGACGAAACAACAAACGAAATGAATCGTGCAGAGAAAAATATAAGTATGTATGTACACATATGCAATAACTAAACACAAAACTAATGGCTGCAATGAATAAAAAAATACAAATGTTTTTTAATTGAGTTGGATATGAAAATTTACAGAAAAAAATATTTTTCCCGTAATTGAAACGTTTATGATATCACCGTATAGTACAATTGTCACAAACGAAAAGCAAACTTTTCTCGTTGGGGAAAATGACAATGAATCTTACAATTTGTTTCAAACTATGTACAAAACTGTACAAAACGACAAATGATATGATGATCGATGAGCAAATGGGAATTGTTTTGTACAGTTTATTTTCGTACTCTGTTTTCATGTGAATATTCAAAAAGCGATTAAAAACCAGGCTTTGGACGTTCACTTAATTCAAGAGCATAAACGCTGATTATTGGGCTCTGCAAGGAATGTAATGATGTTTTTGGAATGAGAAAAATTTACAAAGAAAAAAGGCGCCCAATTTTTAATATTTTTTATTTACATTTTGTATTATAATTTTTGTATATATTTCACATCGCCCACTATGAAATTAAAAAAATGTAAGCTATTTTTTTACAGTTTAGATACCAGAAGCAACAACAAAATCTATATGCATACTTACGGCCCAATTCTGTGTTTTCTTGATAAATTTTTTGTAAAGAAATTTTATCAAGATTTTTATCAAGTAAAAGCTTCCCTCGTATTCTGTGTCAATATTTATAAAACAAAAAGCTCTACGATTTCCACATAAGTGGAACTGATTTCCACATGTGTGGAACTGATTTCATTGTCACATATGAAAAATATGGATTTAAAAGCAACAAAGCTTTTGACTGTCGTAGCCGAGTAGCTAGAGATGTCGACTATAATTCCGTGTGTCGCAGGTTCAAATGCCGGCACATGGAGTATTTAATTGTTAGAAACAAATTTATTAATATACAAAATGGGTACATTTCACATGAAATTTCAATTTGTCAATAGCATTTTCAATCTTGATAATTTATCAAGAAAAAAGCTTTTGGTTTCTGTGCTAGAATACCAATTCTTGATAAATAATAAAAAAATGACAAATTATAAAGATTTTCAATTTATCAAGTGCACAGAATCGGGCTGTAATTTTTAACCGAATTCAAAAAAGGGGAGGGTCATCAATTCGTCGGAATATTTTTATACCCGAGCGCACTTGTGCACAAGGATATATTAACTTTGTTCGCATAACGGTTGTTTGTAACAGCCAAAACGAATCGAGATAGATATGGACAAATGTATACATAAATGCTCAGAATGAAACCAGAAATCGATTAAGCCATGTCTGTCTGTCCGGCCGTCCGTCCGTCTGTCCGTGTACACGATAACTCGAGAAAAAAATGAGATCAACGAAATTTAGTATGTAGGCTGCCCTTTACCCAAGTAGGTTGGTATTGGAAATATCCGCTTTACCAATCCTTACCAAACTCGGTACGAGCCTTGGGTAGGGTCTAGCTAAGAAACCTGTTGAAAATCTTTGAAATCGGTCAATAACCACGCCCACCTGCCACATAACAGTAATTTACAGAAACACGAAAACTGCGATAAATCAGTAACTACTGGAACTGATTCACTTAAAATCAATAATTGCAATAATCACAATTAGAATATTATAAACTTTTGCCACAAATGTGTATCTCGGTAACCGATTTATCAATTTCTACCAAACTCGGTGCAATTAACAACCTTGGTACGGAAAAGAAATTAGTTGAAAATTATTCGAATCGGACTCAAATTTCACCCGGTTCCCTTATAACGGTATATTTCAGAAATACGAAAACTGCGGTATTTCAATAACTGAGGACGCCAATTTACTCCTAGTTAACAGTTACAACAATCTCCTAACAATAAATAACAGGGATGTGAACCGGGCGAAATATTTGTACGGTTCGGTTCAGCGGTTCGAACAATTTTTGCACTTCTGGATTGGTTCGTCAAAGCGGTTTTTTGCTCTTTGAACCGGGGTTTCGGTTCGGTTCAACGGTTCGGAAATACAAAAAATATAACGCGTATCGAAGAAAGGTCTTTGTTACAAGCGGATCTAAGCAACGTGGATAGTTGGTCTAATGCAAACTATATGCCACTAAGCCTTAAAAAATATAAAGTTATGTGTTTCTCTCGAATGGCAATTCAACCAACTGTTTATTCAATATCAAATTATAATCTGGAGCAGGCATCCAATTTTGTCGATCTTGGTATCACAATGGATTCCAAACTCAATTTCAACCATCATATTAATGTTACAGTCAATAAAGCCAAAGGCGTTTTTGCATTTGTAAGGCGATGGTCAAAAGAGTTCAAAGATCCTTATGTTACAAAAGCTCTTTTTACCAGTTTAGTTAGACCTATACTAGAATACGGATCTATTGTTTGGAATCCCCGCTACCAAGTTCATTCAGAAAGGATTGAATCAATTCAAAAACAAGTCTTGCTTTTTGCATTGTGTGATTTTAACTGGGATTAAGACTACAATTTCCTTCCTTACACTAGTCGTCTAAAGCTCATAAATTTGCCTACACTCGCAAGTCGTAGAGAAATGCTGGGTATAATATTTATCGTAAAATTAATGACAGGCTTGATTAATAGCCCGGCCCTCCTGGCTGAGGTAAATTTTAATGTTCCTTCTCGANAACTTCGCATAAACTTCAAACTGTAATTTCGTATGTACTTTGTATGTATTTTGTATGTATTCCATTACCCAGAAATTAACAGAACTTTTAAAAACTTAGCGATCTATTGAGTTTAGATTTTGCTTCACATTTTCTTACGTTACATTTCTATTGCGCTGGTACAAATGGTTGTGCGAAGTTATGCGAAGTATGCATAATCAGACCTTAACTTTGCATATTATCGAAAACCTTTGAAATCGGGTAAGCACCCCTACTTATCATGCAAAAATGTAGTTCAGAGAAAGTTGAAACGACGATATTTGATACCTGCGCCGGGTATATAAAGTTCGGTTTCGCCCGAACTTATGCTTCTTTACTTGTTTTTTCTTATGTTTGTTACTGCATAACTTTGAACCATAATAAACACATAAGGGGTATTCTCTGAGTCTTGCAAAGCCCTTGCATGGTGCACAGATTGCACGGATTGCACGGTAAAAACCGGTTTTCGTATGGGACAGCTTTGCAAACCGTGCACCGTGCAAGGGCTTTGCAAGACTCAGAGAATACCCCTATAGTAAGGTACAACCGTTCTCTCAATTCGTCGGCCATGATTTTTTTTTTAAGTTTGCCAGCATTTTAAAATAATATAAAACTGAAAATGAAAAAATGAAATTGTTCAAAATTTTTGTTGTTTGCGATTGGAAATGAGAATGTGTGTGTGAGTAAATTTTAAAACTAGAATGCTTGAAAACGTCAAGAATGCTAAAAGTTTCTCTCAGCGGTTCTACCCATGATAAAAACATTAGAAGGTAAAATCATTCCCTCAATTCGTCGGCCATGATTTTTTCTGACGTTTTCAAACATTTTAAAATCATATAAAATTGAAAATAAAAAAAATTAAATTGTTCCCGATTGTTGTTGTTTGAGATTAAAAATGAGAATGTTTGTGTGAGCTTAAGTTCGAGCTTTAAATTATATTGCTGGCAAACGTCTCAATGATTTTACCTTGTAATGTTTTTATCATGGTTCTACCTTCTTATATTTTTATCATACTTTGAACCACGTCAACCGATTTCGATAATTCTTTTTCTCTCGAAGAGGTGGTGTCTCCGAGGTGGTCCCACAAACAATTTGGTTTAGATCCGATCATTGGATCATAAAGAAATTAACGGTACTCCTAAATTTTTATATGAGAATTGAAGTCGGTTGTATCTTTTGTTTAAAAATTAACTTGTTTTGTGTACATTCGTTAGCTTTTAGGTACAATTTTCCCTTAAATAAAGTACAATTTGAAGATTTGATTTTCCATCCCTGCTGGGGACCGGGCTCGTCTTTTCCAAAAATTTCAGTGTTTCTTCCAATTTTCTCAACTTAAAAAACGTTTTTTACATCAAGGTTTCCTTACTTATCAAGTCGAGAAATTGGTAGTTCTCCACTTGACCTCAAGGAAATTTCTCCTTTTTCACTTATATTTACACACACATATGTTTCACTGCCGCTGCCAGATCAACACTATAAATAAAATATAAGCTGTGCCAGAAAGTTAATAATTTCTAAATATTCCTCAACTTATGGACAAAATTAATAAGGTTTGACAAAATTATTATTCTCAAATAGTAAGGAATGTTGAAACTCAACCAGAAAATTAAGGGTTTTTTGATAAATAAATGGAAAATATTTTTTCTTGGAGACATAGATTTATAAATATGTACTAGAGGGCTGCATGAATTCATGCAAACTTCTAGCCAAACAGAGCGCAGTAGATTTGAATATACTACTTCACATACAACAAACTCAGCGTTTGGAATTTTGTAAGTTATGAAAATATGTTTTGTTTTTGATTTTCTACCTTCAAATAAAAGAATGTGAATGAATGAATGAAAAACATTCAAATCACTCAAACTCATTTCGGTTACAGTTTTTTTCTACAAACCAGTTTGTTCTAGAGATAGGCACGGGCCTAAATTTTCAGGCCCGGCCCGGCACGAGTGCAAAATCAACTTTCAAAAACACGCACAAGCCCGCACGTTAAGAATTTTAGTGGGGCCCGGCCCGGCCCGGCACGACGGGACACGTCCCATCCCGGAAATAAAGAGCCAACTTTTATTATATGTATACATATGTATGTACATATTTTTAATTTTGTGTTTATGTATGTATATTTACTTAAGTAGAAAAAGTTGAAGGTATTTTATGTACAGATATGTAAACAAAACTACTAAGTATCTTATTTGTTCTATCGGTTTCCAAATATTTCTTTTTTTGCTTTTCTGTTATCAAAAGAGTTTTAAATATGTACTATTTTTATTTTGTATAAAAACAAAAGCTTATCTAAATTTGTAGTATTAGCAACGGGCTTTTTCGTGCATATTCGTGCTTTTATGAAATTTTACTGAACGCCCATGCACGCACGAGCTCGTGCTGACAGCAAATATTCCGGCCCGTACCTGCCAAAAGCCCGGCCCGTGCCCATCTCTAGTTCGTTCCGGCCAAAATCGCTTAGGCGGTTACAGCGCCAAAAAAGAAGAAGAAGTTTGTTCGTATTGTAATAGGAACGCAGCAATACATACATATGTACATACATAGATATATATGTTTGTACATATTTATGTGCGTAGAAAAAATATTTTTGGATATTCGTACAAAAAATTGTCATTTATTTCAATTCAATTTATTTGAATATTGTTGTGTCGACACATATATCAGAACCGGTATTCACTCAAATTCAAAAAATTTGAAGCCAAAATTATTCATTCGTTTTGTATATGAATAATTCATAAGCCGTTTTGAATGAATTTATGCAGCCCTCTAATATGTACATTACACTGTCCCAAGTATATTTGGAAAAAATTTTTTTTTGCAAATTTTCATAAATGTTTGCTTTTTGGCCTAAATAGCATATATATGAATATATGAATAGCTGAAGTTTTAGTTAATAACTTGAATTAATCGTCCATGAAAACCTTGGAAATGCGAAAAATATATCTATGTTTATATGTTTCCTATATTTGAACACATTTCTAGTAAATCTGCATCTTTAAATTCTTAATAGGACGGCAGGATTTTTCCCAAGGACATCAAAAAAATTAATTAAAGGAAAATATCGTTTGCAATTTTTATCCTTCAATACCCTTATATATATTAATATCATATAAATTAAACTAAGATTCTTCAAAATTCATTCAAAATTCTATATCTGGAAGGATAATTAAAAGAAAAGTTAAAATAAAGTCATAAAATATAACAGCAAGAAAAGTTAAAATAAAGTTATAAAATATAACATAAATAAAATCGAGTTCATTCTTAGGAACATTAAATAAAAGCCTTCTATCGACGGATAAGTTCTGCAAAATAAGTGCAAACAAATAAATAAATAAATACAATCTAGCAAACGAACATGAAAACAAATATAAGCAATTGGGATTTGTTGCCGAGTCAGCTGTTTATACCCAATAAACACCAAAAAAATATTTCTCCAACCTTGGAGGAATTCATAGTTCTCAAGTTGATATCCAACATCATTTTCCAACTCATCAATACCAATTTTTAATTATCAAGTGAAAAACTAAAGCTATATAAAGGGGAAAACTATCAACGAAAAGGAAATAATCTTCACAATATCCTCAAATATTCTTGAAAGAAAATAAAACGCGAAGTGAATCAAGTGGCAAAATTACTGTCGGACTGTATACTGTGAAGTGAATTATTGTAATACGATATTGATTAACTACATAATACAAAAGGAGTAATAAAATGAAAAATTAATATTTAAATTCATCTATATATGTCGTTTCAATCAAAAAACTATAAGGTATTTTACTATTTCAATTTCAGTATTTCAATGATATGTTTGAGACCAACTGGAGAATTACATTGGAGTTCAAGTTGAGAACTAGCATTTTCTCAACTTGAGAAACAGTCCTTTTTTCATACAATGAATAATGCCCTTTTTGTTGAGAACGCTATGATCCTCCACTTGAGGTACTGTTGAGAAACAACATTGGAGATTTGAGAAATACCTTAGTTCTCAACTTAACCTCAAGTTGAGCTCAAACCTAAATGTTTATTGGGTATCTACGTTCTGCGGCTAGTGCCATCTACTGGTGAGCTGTGATAATTAGCAAACCTATATATCTACGTTCTGCGGCTAGCGCCATATACTGGTGAACTGTGATAATTAGCAAACCTAACACAGCGTCTGCACTATCCGCGGAATATCGAATAGTTGCTTGCAGATAAATATATATATATAATTAAATTAATTTGCAACTTCTAACAATGTCGACGCGCACGAAATCAGCTCGATTGGTTGGTAGTTCACCCCAAAAGCCACCTACACCGCATTTAAAACCTGGTAAAAACGAGAGTCCGCCATCCTCCGTTTGGCTGTCACGACTCGAAGCAAAAATTGAGAACGTGGTGGATCTGATAACCGCTCGCTTGAGGTTCGATTACTGCAGAGGATAAGCGAGGTAGCTGCTGATGTGGCCAATGTCAAACAAGACATGCGCAAGTTTGAGGTTAGACTCGAGAAGGTTCAGCGGGAATGTGCTAAATTCGAACTGCTGTGCCCCAAAGTAGACTCCCTTCAGGCGGAACTAAAAAAGCACGAGAACAACAGCGTTGCCGCCGATGTCATAGTGCGGGGTATACCTAATTCTGCAGGTGAGGTTGTTGGCGAGATTTTTAATAAAATCTGCCGCGCAGTTCAACTGGACCCTCCCCCATTTCGAGCAGCTTGTCGTGTACGCAGGAACAGTAACTCCAAGGGTGCCCCAATAATTGTGAAGCTCTTTTCCCCCAAATCGTTCCGCGCTGTTTAAAGCTTTTACTGGGTTTTACAAAACCAACAGCAGAGGAATACAGCTACGAGATATCGGATACAAGGTAGAGGAGAGAATCTTCTTAAGCGAGTGTCTCACTAAATGTAATCGGGAAATTATGCAGTTTGCTACCCAGCTTAAAAAGCAAAAGCGAATAACAACTGCATTTTCTTTGAGAGGTTAGGTGTTTGTTCGTGTCCAAACTGGTGGTACTGCCGTCAAGATCCTTTGCAAAGAGGCCTTAGAGAAACTACTGCAAAATAGAAGATGACTAAGGGGCCTTCTGATATGTTTTATTCGTAAGAAACTTTGTTACTCGCTGTGCTCTTCTTCTTTCTACCTTTTATTACTAAAGCCACTCTCCCCCCTATCGTTTGTGATTATTATATGTTATAATGCGTTTGGCACATATCGGGCAATTCTATTTGCCCTTAAAGTGCGGTGTGTTCTCTTTTGTCTAAATGAGTGTGGATGATCGATTTTGTTCCAAAGGCAATGACAGCACTTTTAATATGATACGTATTCTAAGTAAGCAAAAGCAAGGCTTAAAAGTATGTGATCTAAACGCTCAAAGTTTACCAGCCAAAATTGACGAGTTTAGATATATTTTTTAATCTTCTGATGTAGATGTTGTGTGTGTGTCTGAAACTTGGTTCTCCTTGTGGCATAGTGATAGTTNAAGATGACTAAGGGGCCTTCTGATATGTTTTATTCGTAAGAAACTTTGTTACTNATTTTCTTTGAGAGGTTAGGTGTTTGTTCGTGTCCAAACTGGTGGTACTGCCGTCAAGATCCTTTGCAAAGAGTCCTTAGAGAAACTACTGCAAAATAGCAAATGACTAAGGGGTCTTCTCATATGTTTTATTCGTAAGAAACTTTGTTACTCGCTCTGCTCTTCTTTTTTCTACCTTTTATTACTAAAGACACTCTCCTCACTTTCGTTTGTGAATATTATATGTTATAATGCGTTTGGCACATATCGGGAAATTCTATTTTCTCTTAATGTGCGGTGTGTTCTCTTTTGTCTAAATGAGTGTGGATGATCGATTTTGTTCCAAAGGCAATGACAGCACTTTTAATATGATACGTATTCTAAGTAAGCAAAAGCAAGGCTTAAAAGTATGTGATCTAAACGCTCAAAGTTTACCAGCCAAAATTGACGAGTTTAGATATATTTTTTAATCTTCTGATGTAGATGTTGTGTGTGTGTCTGAAACTTGGTTCTCCTTGTGGCATAGTGATAGTTTGTTTTGTGTTAATGGGTATAAACTGTTTCGTCATGATAGAGTTAGTCATGGTGGTGGTGTTGCCGTGTTTGTTAAATCTGGTTTATCTTGTAAACTTAAGTGTAATTCGGAAGCTTCCAGTTCTATAAAATATGTTGTTGTCGAAATTATATCTAATTGCGAGAAAATTATCATAGGCTGTGTTTACAGACCTAACAAATATGTTTCTTATGAGCACTTCATTGATTTCATCGGAAATCTTACTCTAAACTACAACAACATAGTTATAGCTGGGGATTTTAACAGCGACCTACTTCGAGAAGGTAAATTTTCAACAGAAATGGGAAATTTGGGTCTGCATTCTGCCAACATAAGGACTCCTACACATTTCACTCGAGCTGCACTCTTTTGGACTTATTTTTTGTAAGTGATATATCAAAAATACTAAACTACGACCAACTATCCGTTCCGAATTTTTCCAAGCACGAGTTCATCTTTCTGACATTTGATTTCATGAACATTTGTAATGTTATCGTTTTCATTTCGGGACTTTCAACACATTGATTATAAGCAACTTGAAGTGGCTGTCGATGCTACCGATTGGGGATGCTTCTCCAACTTCGTTTTTTTAAACGATCAGATCAATTTTATTCAGACCCATATTAATACACTCTTCGAAGAATTTGCTCCGCTCGTAACTAAATAAACCAGTGTTCGTAACCGCCCTTGGTTTAACAATTATATTAGGAAACTGATTCACAAGCGCAACGCGGCTTATCGTAAATGGAAGTGGTCTAGGTGTCAAACAACCTACAGTAATTTCAAGGCTCGGAGAAGAGAACTTAACAGAGCTATAAAACAGCAAAAGCTTAAGTATTATGAACATCAATTCAGCATTGAAATAGGTTCTAAAAAGACATGGAAACGTATTCATGAAATCGGGATTGGTAACAAAAGCATTTATGTGTCGGAAAATTTAGATGTGAATGAGCTTAACAAAAAATGTGTGGAATTGTCGGCTGAATGCTGCAATATATGTCCTGTAAGGTATAGTACTTGTTTCAATGCTACGTCTTCTGGTTTTCGTTTCAAGAGTGTTGATGATTGTGAAGTTGTTCAGTCTATACTTAGCGTTAAGTCGAATGCTACTGGTACTGATGGTATTCATCCTAAGTTCTTCAAGTGCATTCTACCTAAAATTCTACCTTATGTAACTTTTTCTCTGAATACAATCTTGGTAACTTCGGATTTCCCACACTGCTGGAAAAGAGCTAAGATAGTTCCAATTGAAAAACCTAATGGTGATTACAGGCCTATTGCGATACTTCCCTTCCTGTCCAAAGTCCTCGAGCGCATTATGCACCGCCAGATAAATTTCTACTTAAGTCGTAACTCCTTGCTTAACCCTTCCCAATCTGGATTTAGGTCTAACAGGAGTTGTACGATGGCACTCATTAAAGTTTCTGATGATATTAGACAGAACATCGACAACAATCACGTTACCTTTCTAACTCTTCTTAACCATTCAAAAGCCTTTGATACCGTTAGTCATGAAATCCTGTGTCTAAAACTTAAAAACTTATTTAACTTCTCACAAACGCCCTTAAATTTAGTGAAATCGTACATTAGTGATCGTTCACAGGTAGTATGTGCTGGCAACGTAACATCCAGCTGTTTACCTATAAGCCGAGGCGTTCCCNTAATGTTATCGTTTTCATTTCGGGACTTTCAACACATTGATTATAAGCAACTTGAAGTGGCTGTCGATGCTACCGATTGGGGATGCTTCTACAACTTCGTTTTTTTAAACGATCAGATCAATTTTATTCAGACCCATATTAATACACTCTTCGAAGAATTTGCTCCGCTCGTAACTAAATAAACCAGTGTTCGTAACCGCCCTTGGTTTAACAATTATATTAGGAAACTGATTCACAAGCGCAACGCGGCTTATCGTAAATGGAAGTGGTCTAGGTGTCAAACAACCTACAGTAATTTCAAGGCTCGGAGAAGAGAACTTAACAGAGCTATAAAACAGCAAAAGCTTAAGTATTATGAACATCAATTCAGCATTGAAATAGGTTCTAAAAAGACATGGAAACGTATTCATGAAATCGGGATTGGTAACAAAAGCAATTATGTGTCGGAAAATTTAGATGTGAATGAGCTTAACAAAAAATGTGTGGAATTGTCGGCTGAATGCTGCAATATATGTCCTGTAAGGTATAGTACTTGTTTCAATGCTACGTCTTCTGGTTTTCGTTTCAAGAGTGTTGATGATTGTGAAGTTGTTCAGTCTATACTTAGCGTTAAGTCGAATGCTACTGGTACTGATGGTATTCATCCTAAGTTCTTCAAGTGCATTCTACCTAAAATTCTACCTTATGTAACTTTTTCTCTGAATACAATCTTGGTAACTTCGGATTTCCCACACTGCTGGAAAAGAGCTAAGATAGTTCCAATTGAAAAACCTAATGGTGATTACAGGCCTATTGCGATACTTCCCTTCCTGTCCAAAGTCCTCGAGCGCATTATGCACCGCCAGATAAATTTCTACTTAAGTCGTAACTCCTTGCTTAACCCTTCCCAATCTGGATTTAGGTCTAACAGGAGTTGTACGATGGCACTCATTAAAGTTTCTGATGATATTAGACAGAACATCGACAACAATCACGTTACCTTTCTAACTCTTCTTAACCATTCAAAAGCCTTTGATACCGTTAGTCATGAAATCCTGTGTCTAAAACTTAAAAACTTATTTAACTTCTCACAAACGCCCTTAAATTTAGTGAAATCGTACATTAGTGATCGTTCACAGGTAGTATGTGCTGGCAACGTAACATCCAGCTGTTTACCTATAAGCCGAGGCGTTCCCAGGGTTCAATTCTGGGTCCATTGTTGTTTGTGTCGTAAATTAACGACCTACATAATGTCTTAAAACATAGTGATGTGCATATCTATGCAGATGACGTTCAATTATATATTAACTGTCCTTTTGCGTCCATTAATAACTGTATTACTAACCTGAATTCTGACTTAGAACTCGTAAATAGGTGGGCATGCGATAATGGTTTAGTCCTGAACCCGAACAAATCCCAGTGCATCGCTATTTATAAGAAGACATTCAAAACTTTATGGAAATAAAACTCAACAACTCTGTGATAAAATTTGTGGACACTGCTAGGAACTTTGGGGTACAATAGGCAAGGCAAGGTTTATGGCATGCTTCGGTCTTTATGGACTACGCAACACTTTCCACCAGTGGGAACTCGACTGGGTTTAGCTAAAACTTTTTTGTTACCAACGTTATTGTATGGCTGTGAACTGTATGCTAGTTGTGACAGTGTGTGTCGTGGTAAACTTAATGTCCTCTATAACAACATCGCAAGGTATGACCATTGTATTAAACGTCGTGATCACATTTCTGTTTTTGACACCCAAATTCGTTCGGTGCCGTTTGATGACTTACTAAAACTAAAATGTCTTACACTACTTCATAAGATCATTACAACTCAGGAGCCCAAGTATCTTAAAGAACGGATTCAGTTCACTAAATCGTCTCGATTACTTAATATACTTAATATGAATTTCAGTTGCTTAGTTACAGAACGACAGTTCTTTGTTTTAAAATTAAAAACATAAACCGCACACTGCAATTTAAGAATGAATTATTACGCTATTTGCTAAATGAGTATTAGAGATGTACACTGAGGGAAATAATGCATAGTAAAAATGAATACTTTATATTTGATTATCGTTTAAAAATTTTCGAATTTAAAAATAATATTTTCATACAAAATTTTACTGTTCACATTTGAATATGAGTGTACATTAGGGTGATTCAAAATTGGAACTTTTTTGAATTTCGGATTCTTGAGAACGTTCGGATTCTTGAAGATAATAGGGAAGACAAGTTCATTCTAAAATTTCAGCTTATTTTAACAAGATTTAGAGGTCGCTCAACGCTGTTGTTTGTTTTCCGGAAACTGCAGATTTTAAATGCATCTTTATTAAAAAATTTGTATATTTTCATCAAATCTTGTCCGATTTCGCTGAAATTTCGAAAGTAGGTTCCCAAATATCGGTTTTTTAGAACACAGTTTATATAAGTCCAATAAATTAGTTTTAAATACATTTATTAATTAGTTAGTAACTAAGTTTTGCCTTATAAAAAATTTATATTTGCAATATTTTGTGTTTGTTCCTTAACCAGTGAGCATATGCTTAATACATCTAAGATCATATTAAAATTCATAACAATAGTGGACCTCATCATTAAATATTACTAATCATCAAATAAAAAAAATCACCAGATAAACATCACTCATACGCCATGTTGACTCCAAGTGTTTTCCTAGTCATTGCAAATATGAATAGTATAATAATAATAGTTTGGCGCTTGCGCCTTTGCCAAGTGTTTGGCCGAGCTTCTCCTCCAATTTGTGGTGTGCGTCTTGATGTTGTCACAAAAATGCCACGGACCTATAACTTTACGGGGGTGTAGAGCAGGTCGCCTCCGCGTGGTGCACCCTGGGTAATGCCAAATGGCCTGCGGCCCTCACGGTCTCTAAACCTGAACGGTAACGGCTTCGTCCTCTGACTACGATTGTGAAAAACGTTTTGGATTTGTTGATCCCTGAGCTGGTGGTTGTGGTATTCTACCACCTGAGTATGTTGAGGTGACACTCAGCAGAAATGGCTGGTGGGCTAATGCTGCAACTGCCCCCGTCCCGTTAAAACCCTGGCAGGCCTCAGAAAGGCCGTATTTAGGGCCCCCCCCCGAAATGTAGAAATGTAGGATTTTAATGCACTAAAAACTTGGAAAAAGGCAGAATGTGCTTTGAAAAAAGGCATGGTTATGGACTTCCTTTATGTACAATGTCCTTGTCCAATTAAAGATATTAAAAATACATACAGTGATCAAGAAATTATAGCCGAACCACTTTTTGCCAAGTTTTAACGTATTATTTTCGTTGTTATATAATTTTGGTTATTTTTTTTTTTATAAAAATATAGTTCATTCTTAAAAAAACCCGCGTGTATTCAAGTTTCCAAATTTGTGCAATATAAAAAAAAATCAACAAATTTTCGTACAAATTTCGAGCTTTTCCAAGAATTCTAAAAAATAAATCGTAGTTTTTAGCCATTTGAAACTTGTACTTTATTCTATTTACTAGAAATCAAACTGCATACTCAGAATCTAATTAAAAAACGAAGTTTTTACGAAAATTTGTTGAATTGTTTTTTTAATTGCATAGATTTTTAAGGCAATGGCACTCGATTGGTCCATTTGTACAGATAGGTACATTTTTATATTCGGCTATTGGTACAAAAAAAAAAAACAAAAAGGGAAATTTTTCTTTTTGTAGTCAAAATAGTTTCTTAAAGGATTTTTTGGAAAAAATCCCCTCAGATGACAAAACAGTTCAGGCTTAAAAAATCTACACTGCCGGAACAAAGTATTGGCACAGCAAATTTTTCACAATATATGCCACAATTTTCATTCTAATATTTTTAGGCTAAATTCGTTTAAAAATATGGTTCATTCTACAACAAAAAACATAAAAATATAATTCCTAAACTCGCCGACCCCCAAAGCTGACTCATCAGGGGGGGTTTCAGCACCACCCACGGTAGGCGAGGCGAAACCCCCCCGTCCTATCGATCGTATTCCTGGGGGGTCCTTAACGGGAAGTCCTTCTGGAGGCAATAGCGCGTCGGAACCGACGCACGTAACTGTTTCTGGGGGGGCAGGTGCTGTCACAACAGGGAGAGCAGGAGTGCCGGAACCAACCTCCGCGCGGGTCTTTAGGCAGGGGGCAGAGGTGAGTGAGCGGTTAAGGGGGGTGCTTGACGGAATCGCCAGCACCAGTTCGGGCTCCTCCCCTAGTTTTCCTGGTGCGTCCTCGAGGGCTCCCCAAAAGCAGCCTTCTGGAAAGCCCAAACGGCAGGCTTCGTCGAGTCGCAAGGCGTACTCAGACAGACGCATGGCAACCAAGATTTTGGCACGCTACGGTGGTCAGGATGTTTCTCAGCTGTCTGAGAAGCATGCTAAAACGCTCGAGTGGGCCAAAGGGGTGCTACGTGGTCTGGATGGCGGTTCAAAGTGTCCGACCAAAAGAGATGCGAGTGCATCTCATGCAGCTCCTAAGAGACAGAGGTCTCAAGAGGGAGAAAACTCCGGGGCAAAGAGACCTAGGACTGGGGGTGGACCTGCCCTGTTTAGCGAAATCGCTAAGCAGGCGGGATCAATTACCCTGGGGGTCATTGATAGAAGCAGGGAGCAGGGTGGTTAGAGGAAGCTCTCCAAGATGCGAGGATGCTGGATGGCATCACGGCATCCATAAGATGATTGTTTGCGCCGACGAACGTTCGGCGTCAATGTATAAGGCTGGAGTGTCTCTGGTGGGGAGGTTTGGAAGGGTGCCAAGCTAGAAGCCGTGGAGGAAAAGGTCCTTCCTTCCCGCCCGCGTTCTCGTGTCTGGCTCCCCCCCGAGCCCTCCGCACCAGAGGAAATCCTCCGGTACTGCAACCCGCAACTGCCCACGCAAAGCTGGAGGGTTATCAGATTTGAGGGGTCCGAGGAATCGCATCGGCAAGCGCTGATTTTACTTAACGCGGAGTCCCTCGATCCCCTCGCTGAGTTAGGGGGAGTCATAACTTATGGCTTCGAAAGGGTAGTCCTTAGGGTCTACCAATCTGATGCCAGAAGGGATGGCTCTCAACCTCCGGAGGCGCCGATGATAGGCCAGCCCGAGGCGGAGGAAACCCCCATGAGCATGGAGGTAGAATCCGCAACATGAGAAGCTGAAAGTGTTGGGGATGCCCTCTCAACCGGGTGATCCGTCATCAGTATCGGACGGTTTTATGGCAGGGTGGAGGAAGAGAGGCTTCTAGCCTCGGTCAACGAGGACGCCGAACAGACGTGGCTGGAGAAAACTTTGGAGGATGAAGATCCTGCAGATAAATCTCCAACACTCTAAGGCGGCGTCCGTAAATCTTCTCATCCACCTTGTGCAAGGTGGAGCCGACGTAGTCCTGATCCAGGAGCCGTGGCTGAGCAGTAACGGTATCTCCGGGATTAGGACACCTAAGTTTAATCTGATGGTGCAGAAACAAGCAGGTAGACCAAGATCCTGTTTGCTCATCAGAAACTCAAGCTCAAAGCACTAATTTACCTAATTTCAGCAATGAGGACACTGTGACGGTTAGGGTGGAGGGCGGCGCCAGAGAGCTCTGGCTCGTTTCCGCGTACATGGCGCATGAGACGAGGTGGAACCACCTCCACTATTGCTGCGTGAGATCATAGCTGAAGCGAGGCGACGAAATGTCGACATTATCATTGGATCGATGCGAACTCGAGGCACTCGTGCTGGGGAAGCTCAGACATCAATGCGAGAGGTGAGTCGCTTTTTGATTTTATTCTAAGTGAGGACTTAGGTATTTGTAATAAAGGTAACGAACCGACCTTTATCACTGCGGCCAGGCAAGAGGTCCTCGACCTTACCCTTGCCTCGTCTTCTTTATCATCCCGTATTTCTGATCGGAGGGTTCTTCAGGAGCACTCCTTCTCGGACCATAGATATATTCAGTTTTATCTGGACGAAGATCGTCCTAAAATTATCCCCTATAGAAATCTTAGGAGAACAAATTGGGACCTCTACAGCCAAAAATTGCGGGAACTACTCCCAGAGGCCCCTCCGGTAAACTTAAGCACTGAAATCTCGATTGAGGACTCGGTAGAGAAATTTGCATCATCCTGTAGGTGTGCCATTGACAGCTCATGCCGGCTGAGCAGGCCCTCGGGCAAAGTCCGACCGAAATGGCGGACGATGGAACTCGCGGAACTTAGGGCGTCGAGCAGGCGCCTTTTCAACAAAGCCAGGAAGAGTGGACAACACTCCGACTGGGAACTCTACAAGGTCGGACTGGGTATATATAAGACCGAGATAAGAAAGGCCAAAACTGAGTCGTGGAGAAATTTCTGCGAAGTAGTAGAAGATTGTCACGAATCGTCTCGATTTAGGCGAATCCTTGCGAGGAGTCCTGTACCTCTGGGATACTTGAGGGACGAAGAGGGAAACTGGGCTATGAGCGGAGGGAAGTCGCTTAAGCTACTCCTTGACACTCATTTCCCAGCAAACCCCACACCGTGTGAGCTTACCGGTGTCGGTACGGTTGGCTGCCCAACATTCTCCGGTGAACTACTGGAGAAACGCCGACTGCTTTGGGCGATTGACTCTTTCAGGCCCTTCAAGGCCCCCGGACCGGATGGCATTATTCCTGCGCAGCTGCAAGAGGCTGTCGAGGTCTCGTGTCGCTGGCTCACCCCAATCTATGCGAGCTGCCTAGAAAGGGGGTACATCCCGAGAGCCTGGAGGAGGGTGAGGGTCACCTTTATCCCCAAAGCAGGAAAAAGCTCTCATGTGTCTCCGAGGGACTTCAGGCCAATCAGTATCTCCTCCTTCTTACTGAAGACTTTCGAGAGGCTCATTGACCTGTATATAAGAAACAGGATTCCTCGAGAGCGATTGAGCCTCTCCTAGCATGCGTATCTAAAAGGCAGATCCGTGGAGTCTGCCTTGCACTCAATTGTTAAAATCATAGAGGAGACTCTTATGAACAAAGATTTTGTAGTTGGCGCCTTCCTTGATATCGAGGGGGCTTTTAATAATGTGTTACCTGGGGCGATAGTAAGAGCGCTAACTAAGTTTGGAGTCGAGAGCGACTTAGTTGGGCTTATCTCTAGCATGTTGTACGACAGAACTGTCATAGCGGAATGGGGAAATGCCTCTGACCAGCGTAAAGTGAGCAGAGGAACCCCGCAGGGAGGCGTCCTTTCCCCCTTTCTCTGGATAGTCGTAATAAACGACATCTTGGAGGAGTTGAAAAGGAGAGGATACCGGGTTATTGCCTACGCGGATGATGTGGCCCTCATCATCAGGGGAAAGTTCCTAGACACTCTGTATGATCTCATGAAAGGGTATCTGAATTTGGTCACAAACTGGTCTTCTGGCTGTGGACTTGCTATAAATCCTGGAAAGACGGAGCTCGTACTATTCACCAGGAGGTATAAAGTGCCTCATGCCCAGCTTCCCTCTATAGGAGGTGTTTCCCTTGCTATTTCTGACGGTCAAGTTCCTGGGTGTGATCCTGGACAGGAAGTTATCATGGAAGCCAAATATCGAGGAGCGAGTAAAAAGGCATCAGTGGCTCTTTACTGCTGTAAAAATGCTATAGGGAAGAGATTGGGCCTCTCTCCAAAAGTGATATATTGGCTGTATGAAACCATAGTGAAGCCAATCATGTTATACGGGACCATTGTCTGGTGGAATTCACTGGGAAAGTCTACTCTTGTTAGGAAGCTAGAGCGCGTGCAAAGAGCTGCCCTCGTTGGAATCAGCGGGGCGCTCCGGACCACTCCAACTCTAGCACTAAACGCTATGCTCAGCGTCGCACCTGTTGACATCGCGGGAAGAGTAACGGCGGTCCGCTCGGCCATCAGGCTCAAAAACTCTGGGTTCTGTTTGAACACAGCACACGGCCACTCGACGATTATCAAAAGTTTCGATTTCCTTCCGGAAAAA
>NW_016165039.1:0-878 GCF_001687245.7 Rhagoletis zephyria | reverse complement strand
TATCTATCTCGATTCGTTTTGCCTGTTACAAACAACCGTTATGTGAACAAAGTTATAATACCCTTGTGCACAAGTGCGCTCGGGTATAAAAACATTATATCATTTGTGTCTTTGTTACAAGTGTGTATGTGTTCGGATGGTACAATGCGCCATTTTCAATTGAAGCACTGCGAAATGATATAATGTTTTTGAAGAAATTAGTTGATTTTAAGAAAATTGACAATGACTAACGCCCAACACTGCCTCCGTGTGTATTTCTGCCTTATAAAGCTTCTCACTAAAGCCATTTGCTGTTCGGAGGCGGCGTAAAGCTGTAGGTCCGTGGCCTTTCTGTGACAACATCAATAATATTTGCAATGACTACACTGAGGGAAAAAAATATTAAAATCAAATAGAAACGTAATTGATCTTACTATAAACGTCAACGAAAGTACTGTATATTGGTAAATATTCAATTCAATTACGCGCATATTAAAATGAATGCGTTCATACTGAAAAAGCATCCGCGAAGTGAATAAACAAGACAAAAACTAAAAAAAAAAAATTAATTTGCATGTTGCCTGCAGTGGAATTCGAACCCTGACCATCTCCGCATATCAACAACTTGTGGCAAGCATCTTTGCGCACTCAGCTGCCGGATTCCAGCTGTTGCGGGAATCCACGGATACCTTCTGTATTTCAGAGGAACGGTTCACTGAAATTTTTCGACTTCCAAAAGAAATATGTAGAAATGTTTTTAATGAAATCCGCCCCTTTATGTTGCAAAGGACATCAAGTTGTGGATTGTCGAAAGTTTTAAGGTTCCTTGTAGCATNAGCCGGATTCCAGCTGTTGCGGGAATCCACGGATCCCTTCTGTATTTCAGAGGAACGGTTCAC
>NW_016165038.1:27329-29081 GCF_001687245.7 Rhagoletis zephyria | reverse complement strand
AGTGTTGTCAACGATGTCGTCGTCGTCGTCGTCATCGACCCCCATTGTACAGATAACACAACCACCTCTACCCCCTACAGAAATAACTCAACCATCTAGAACAATCACACCATCGTCTATAGTTGACTTTACAACTGAAGGGAAGCCTATGAGAATTTTTACCATAGATGAAGCTATAGAGGCATTTCGTAGAGAGATTATTGAAAAGGAATCTAATATTGGAGGAATCATTGAGGCAAAACAAGCATTTTATCGACATTTCAAATTAGAATATGATAATTTTGATATACCAATTCGTTGTACTTATGATAGTAGATATATTGACAAACTGTTGAGCATCAAGTGCTTTGAATATCGTGAAATGGAAACTGAACGAATTCTAAGTAATGGAGACATTCAGAAAGTTCTAGTCCAGGATACTTCATATAAAAGACCAAATGTAGAAATAATTGATGTAAAAAACTATAGACAAACATATAATATGGTCATTGTATAACGTATGTTAGACGTATATAGAAAAAAAAATAAAAAAACAAAAAAAAATATGAAATTAACTAATTTAATAAAAATTCTACTTCTACACCTGTTGCATTTAAGTTATGGAACAAGCTACTACTATAATCAATTTATGAATCAAAATCAAAATATAAGCAGCTTTAGAAATTTTGAAAACAGTAAACAGGCTAGTTTTGAATACAATATTCCAAACACTTCTTTACGTTTAAAAATAAATGTAACAATTCAATTGATAGATCAGAGTTTTCCTGAGTTGAACCCACCATTATTAAAAACAACAACACAAAGCCCTTGGGGATATTTTAGACCAACTTACCCCGACCAAAGGAGTGAGTCATATAGTGCAAAAAGAAGTGTATACACCATACTCGATGCTATTGACGCTATTAAAAAAGATTTAGTTGAAAAGGAAAAGAGAATTGGAGGTATTCTTGAAAGTCCAGGGGTTTTTCATCGACATTTCAATTTAGTTTACGATAATTGTGAAATTCGAATTAAATGCTCTTATTATAGCAATTATGTAAAGCGTACTCTAAATATCTATTGCTTTGAATTTTCGGAAAACAAGACGGAGGAATTACATGAACGAGAAGCATTAAATGAGCGCGCTTCATACGATATAAACCCAACAATAATTCATATTGATCGTTATTATCAAACATTGCATATGAAGGTTCAGTAATCAAAGACATGTCGTCGACAGCTGTAGTCATATTTAATTTTCTAAAAAAATTTGAACATATTTTACCTGAAGAGCAGAAGAAAAGAGATAAGAGATAAATTAATTAAAACTAGAGTTCCAGTTACTGTCGAAATTCGACAGTTTTTCTAGTTTTAGAAGCCTTGGAGAGGTTTTCTAACTTAACACGTAGCGATACTTATACGATACAAATTAACTAACCGGAAAATCTTCTGCTAAAACGTAACTAATTTTTTTTTTTAATCCGAGAAGGTCTTTGGAGGACTTCGGCAGGACTTGGAATTGGCCCGATACATTCAAGTTTATCGATAAATTTCGATGATTTGATACATATCGATAGTTCGATGAATTTCAAGAACACTAAAATTCGATAACTCAACAAAATTCGTTAACTCGACCAATTTCGATAACTGTGAAATTCGATGGCTCGATAANTCGATAAGCAGTGATAAATCTATATGCTTATATTACCTTGAAATTTCGATAAATCGATAAATTTTGAAAATTCCATAAACTTTGCTTTGTTGAACCAACCA
>NW_016165038.1:10882-21366 GCF_001687245.7 Rhagoletis zephyria | reverse complement strand
AAAATATTGATTTTCAAGAGTTGTATACCATTTCTACGAAAAATTTTTTTTTCTCCATATAAAATACATGGAAAACTTTGAACGCTTTGAGCACTGAACGCTAGCACTCAATCCTAGGGTGTGCCGGCATTAAAACTCCGACTTTATTTTTTTGGACCACTCTAATGTACATATGTATTTATTAGAAACTGTCATAAACTTTTCCCGCCAAATTAACTATTTTTTAACTTCCCCTCCAAACAGTTTTACTGCTTTGAGGTTGAACTCAATTCTATTGAAAAGAGCGCGGGTACTTATTTTCCCGTATTCAACCAGGAACGGCCGTCAGCCACCACACATCGTCCGTACCCGCTCTACATTTGTACATATCCATAAAAAAATAATAATAAATCAAACATATTTGACAAGGGACTAATTTTTCGTTGGTTAATTTATTTTATCGGTTTATATTGAAAATACATTGGTGCAACATACTAAGCTTTCGAGTTAAAATTTTCAAAAAGGTGGCAACTCTCCTCAAAAATATTTCCAACAGTCATCTATCTTAAACTTCCTTAATTTAATACCTATATTTTAATAAGTCATTTATTTTATCAATTATGTAAATTTAGTTCAATTTTCAAACAGGTGGCAACCCTTCTCAAATATATTTATTTTTGTAATATAAATGATCCTGCTATGATACCGAACAATACAAAAAAAAAATTATTCAAATCAGTTCCGCGGTTCTCGAGTTTCGATGACCGTGACAAAGGAACACAACATTTTTTTATATATAAATATAGATTTCTAAATCAAGATTTTTAAATGCCTTTAGTTTGGTACCGATATTGTAACATTTAATTTATTTTAGCAATTTAATTGAGATAAATTTTCAAACAGGTGGCAACCCTCTTCCAAGAAACTTTCTACTGTAGGACTTTTAAAAACTCTTTAGTTCGCTACCTACATTGCAATATTTCATTTGTTTAATCAATATAACTGAGTTAAAATTTTCAAATAGGTGGCAATCCTGCACAAAAGTATTTCCTAAAGTTTTCTTTCCTCAACCTCTTTAATTTGATACCAATTATATTGAGTTAAATTTTCAAACAGGTGGCAACCCTCCTCATGCATATTTTCGGCTATAAGCCTTCATAAAAATCTAAAGTTTGATACCCAAATTACCGTATTTCATTTATTTTATCAAAATAACTGAGTTTAAATTTTCAAAGATGTGGCAACTTTACTCAAAAATATTTCCAGCAGCTATCTTTCTTAAAACTCTTGAATTTAATATCTATATTGTAATATATCATTTAGTTTATCAATAAAATTGCGCTTAATTTTTTAACAGGTGGCAACCCTCCTTTAAAATATTTTCGACTGTAAGCCTTCTTAAAATTCTTTAGTTTGATATCCACATAGCAATATTTAATTTACTTTATCAATTTAACTGAGTTAAAATTTAACAATTGGTGGCAACCTTTCTCCAAAATATTTCCAACAGATATCTTTCTTAAACCTCTTTAATTTGATACCCATAATGTAATATTTCATTTATTTTATCGATGTACTTTAGTTAAATTTTCAAACAGGTGGCAACACTCTTCAAACATATTTTCGGCTGTACGCCTTCTTAAAACTCTATAGTTTTACACCCACATGGCAATAATTCATTTATTTTATCAATTTGTCTGAGTTAAAATTTTCAAATAGGTGGCAACCCTCGTCAAAAATATTTCCAGCAGTTATCTTTCTAAAAACTCTTTAATTTGATACCCATATTGTAACAATTTATTTATTTTATCAATATAATTGGGTTTAAAAATTTTCCAAATAGGTGGCAACCCTCCAATTTTTTGCGATATCATTGGTATCTGGTATTATATCGAACAATACAAAAAAAAAAATTATTCAAATCGGTTCAGCCGTTCTCGAGTTTTGACGACCGTGACATACGAACACAACATTTTTATTAATATAGATTATCAAAAATGGGTTTGTACAAAACGTTTATTATATCACTCATTTTTTCAAATTAAATCCTAGACTTATTAGAAACTCCTTATTCGATGGGGTTAAATAAATTTTATGTTGAACAAGAGAATTTACCTCTTTAGAGCGTAGATTTTTTGTTTTTGTAGCCAATACTTTTGAGGATGATTGAAAACTATTCACAAAATCTGTATGTAGTTGCTTTTTATTGAAAATTATCATTTTTTTTTTCTTTAGATAGGTTTTAAATGTAGTCTTATTGATATGTTTTCTCCACGAAAATTAATCAGGCTACCCGTTTGATCAACAACTTTAAGAACTAGAGTACTTATTTGATGAGTATTAACCGGTAAATATATAACATTAACAGGTATTTCTGAGATTTTATATCCTGGGCTAACTCTAAGAGAAAACTGATGTATTGTATGCACAGATGTTTCATTTATATATGAGCCGGTGATGATATTACATTCAACAGATATTGTGTTTATTTTTGTTATATCGACTGGATTGTCAGAGAAATGAACAATCCCTGGCTTCAATATTTTTTTATTGAAACCTAGTAATGGGCCAATTGAGCATTCTTTATCAAAATTTACTTCTTCGTTGTTGCTCATAATTTCGGTTCGAAATGTATTAGTATTAGCTTTTATATCAATAAACCCTCGATTTAAAGGTTCATATATATTAGTAATTGTCTCAACTATATCATCCAATTCATATGTTCCAACAGGTACCTCAATAGCCATCGGTCCAATGTGAAACAAATTGTTTTCTTTGTCCACATTTGGAATTGTATGAGAAGAGTCAAAACTAATTAACCCACAAACATAATCTTGCTTCAGTTCTATGGGAGGGAAATAATTTGCAACCAGTATAGATGAATTACCATTTATTGTTAATGTAATCGACATGTTGATAGGTTATCATTAAATACTTAACTGAAATAATTTTTAAAACACTTTTTTATTTATAATACATATAGATATATTTATTAATTTTTTTATTTTTTTTTTTAATTTAAGTCATTAACATTCACCCAGGAATTGTGTTCAGAAGAGAATCCTAACCATTTAACATAAACTCTATTGTTTCGACGTCTTAAAACTTTTTCAACTAAATATACATGAGGGAGTTTAGTTTTCATTAGTTCATATTCGTAGAATCCCCCCTTAATAGCATTACCTTGATAGTCTTCAAGTATATATGTTGTAGGATTTGTATTTTTAATTGATTTTATTTTAAAAACTTCTGTTGTCCAATTTGGTGTATACCCCTTTTCAAATACATGTTTATATTTACTTATTCTAACCTCATCATTTATTTTAAATTTTGGTCTATGAAAAACTTTTAAATTGTTGTATGCGGTGTCCAATAAATGTTGTTCATTCGTTGAATTTACATTATTTCGAGTCATTTTTTTGGTCCTGTGAATAGTATTATTGTAATCATTGACTAAATTTTTATAGATATCAATCCATTTATAGGTTCCCCGAAAACTAAACTCTTTCCACATCATTCCTTTTAATGTTCTATTGAAACGCTCTATTATAGATGCTTTTAATGATGAAAATGTTGAATAATGATTGATATTTTTTGTTTGTAATAGTCTCTTAAAATTAGTATTATAAAATTCCTTTCCATCATCTGTTTGTAGGTTTTTCGGTATTCGATTACTTGAGTTTAAAATCTTAGCCATTGCATTTGTTACATTTTCTTTAGTTTTATCTTTAACTGCTTCAGCCCATGCTTTTTTAGAAATTGTATCGATTACAGTTAAAAGATATTGATACTGATTATTACTATTTGAATACTGAGTCATTACCACCAAGTCAGCTTGCCATAAATCATCGATTCCTTTAATAATAACACGTCTTCGTTTAAAACTTTTTCTAGCTTGTTTATGTAATTCTTCTACAATAGCTCTTTTGTTATTCATTTTGCTAATCCTTTTATAGTAGGGAACTTTATTTTTAACACTTCAACGTCTTTTTCAGTAGGATGTTGTTTCAACACAATGAAAGGCATCAAATAATCCTCAATAGTTGATAAATAGTTGTTTATATCATGTAATTCTTCTCCACATGCACTTTTTATTCGTTGGTCTATTAGATTCTCAAGAATTGATACATCATTTGTAATACTATTATTCAGGATTCCATTTATTTCTTTGATTTGATGTTCTAATTTAGTTTTCATGTTATTTAACGTTTCTAAAAGGAATACTTTCGAAATGGCATCATCGTCTTCTATAAGAGCAGCTAGGTTAATTATTCTTTTCTTGTTTAAATTAAGATTTTTGTTTCGGTCTAGAATAGTTTTCGCTCTTGACCTACTATTATCAAATGAGAAATGTCCAAATTTATTTATACTCATAATAATAATAATAATAGATTGGCGCTTACACATATGTTAGTGTTTGGCCGAGCTTCTCCTCCGATTTGTGGCGTGCGCCTTGATGTTGTCACACAAAGCGGAGGGACCTACAGTTTTACGCCGACTCCGAACGGCGATTGTATTTTTATGAGAAGCTGTTTATACTCATATTATTTAATAATATTTGCTTCTCGCAACTCTTCAATAATTGATATAATCTCGTTTTGATGGCTGTTATGTCCGGCACTTGTTGAAGATATAAGCAATCTCAATCTATCCACCAACTCATTAGGGTTATCCCAATATTGATAAATATTTTTACGACAATCGATTGATTTCAATAAACCTCTACCACTTATGAATGAGTGTGGATTATAATTGAACAATTTCCTAATAATATATAGATATTTAAATGATTTTGTTCCCTTAATTTGACTATTTGGGTTATAATTACGTTTGTGAGCACTTGTATCTAATAAAATCTGTTGATAAGTCTTCAAATCACACTTTTTATAATGTTGCGGTTTTTTATGAAATATTAACTCAAACAGACCTGGTGTCATTTTCCATTTATCCTTTCCGATCTGTATAACATCTTTAGAATTCATTTTTAATGGTTTGAGTCCAAATCGCCATCGACCATTTGAATCTCTATTCGGACCATACAATGTATCAAGCATTTTAAGAACTTTAAGCAATTTTATGTTTTGTAATAGTGAATCGGGGTGAGTAAGCTTAACCTCTTTAAAGTCTTCATTTAGTTGATTTTTACACTTGCGTTTTACAAATTTATGTTTTTCCCACAGATCAGGATCTTCTTCGATTCTTTTTAAAATATCATTTTCAGTTGGAGAAGTATTATCATTATACGTTTCTGCTTGATTTTGGTTTTCTACAGCATTTTTTAGTAATTGTTCATCGTTTGGTTTACTAGGAATATATGGTTCTGATCGTTCACAATTATTCATATAATTTATTTTTTGTCTAACGCTAACAGCCTTATCTAATCTTTGGTTTTTATCAAAACATTGTTCATTAATGATGTCAATAGCTTTTCGCTTTTCAGGTTTATTATTAATATTTGATTTTGTTTTCATTACATTGCGTTGTGCAGCTCTTTTTAGTAATTCATCATCATGAGGTTTACTTGGAATATACGATGCTGGCCTTTCGGGGTCATTCATAAAATTTATTTTACTTCTAACACTAACAACCTTATCTAATTCTTGTTTTTTATCAGAACATTGCTCATTAATGATTTTAATAGGATTTCGCTTTTTAACATTTTGTTTCTGAGAACTATCTGAGTCATTCGAAAAAATTTTTATTTTATTATCAAGATCATTAACATTTTCATAATTTTCAACGGTTGGTAATGTATTAACTTTCATGTCTTCACTTTCTTTTACACTGTCCGCCTGCCAAATTTCATCATTACCATTATAATTAGTAACATTATATTTATTAGAGTTTTTCAAATTATCAACTAATTCATTTAATGGTTTTGAAATGGGTTTAAATGTATTCTCCAACAACTTGATTCTATCCAATTCTCCCGATTTCATTCTTTTAATTTTTTCTTTTAATACTTTCCTGGTCTTAGCAAGATTTACTAATACAGTCATATGATTATTTGACATGATCTTTAACAAGTGAGTGAAAAAATCTGCTACCTATCAGCTGTATATCTCATAAGAATCTGGTCTGGTATATGTTTTTTATAGATGTTTTATAATTGTTAAAATTATTCGATATCGACCTTTATTTATAGGATCATCTTTACTTATAACATCAAAACCGTATTTATTTCTCCAAGACTCGGCACAAATTTTTAAAAATGTTTTGTATAATATATCTCCAATAACATGATCATTATAGATATGCTTAAGATTCATTTCATCTTGCTTGAACACAATAATCATGTTTGTATTATCACGAATTAAGTGTTTAGGAATTTTTGTATAAGTTTGACATAAATAAAAAGAATCAATGTTTTTATGACGACCCATACAAAAATAATCTCGTATTGTACTTTGTTGTCCACCTATTACATCATCGAATATAAAAATTGAGTCCGGTTTGGCTTCAGTGGGCTTGATAACATCAACATTTTCACTAAATGTATAAAGATTTATTCCTTTTATCGGATCAATAAGCCTTTTTAGATAGATGTATTTCGGTTGACATAATGATTTTGAATAAATGTATATATTTCGGAAATTAAGCCCGTTTGGGCTTTCAATTAAACTGAGCATAACATTAGTTTTTCCACAGTTTGATGGTCCCACAATAAGCGCTCGTATGGAATTTGGTAAAAGGGGACTATGTCTAGTAACATTTATATAATTGTCAGCATTATTAACCTTAAGTTGGAGACGTTGTTTAACAACTTTCATTTTGATTACTAGGTTTATATCAATATAAACCATCGCTTTTATAATAAAGGCATCATTTAAATATAACTCATCCACACTCACCCATATCAGTATTAAGAAGAAAAAAAGAAAAAAAAAATCACCTAATGGGACTAATACATAAAAAGATTGGACATGGTTTTGTAAATAATTTGATTAATTCTTTGCCTATTGAACTGCATTTACCCGGTTATCAATTTTGTGGTCCTGGAACGAAACTCCGACAACGGTTAGAAAGAGGAGATAAGGGTATAAATCCTTTAGATGCAGCCTGCAGAGAACATGATATTGCATATTCCCAAGCGAAAGATATAAATAACAGACACCAAGCTGATAAAGTTTTATCTGAGAAAGCCTGGCAGCGTGTTACATCTAAGGACAGTGATTTCAAAGAACGAGCAAACGCTTGGTTCGTTACAAATGCAATGAAAGCAAAACTAAAATTTGGAATGGGTATTAAAAATAAGAAAAGAAATACATCTAAATGTAAAAAACGTAAAAAGATGAAAAACTGTAAAGTGTCATCTAACAAAATTTTTTTGAAAGCAGTTAAAAAAGGTATCATCATGCTTAACAAAAAGAAGCCGCAGTCATTTAATGAGGCTTATATCATTTCTCAGGATGATATAAAGTCTAGCTTTAAAAATAAAAAAATTAACATACCGAGAATAATTCCAGTCCCAAAAATTGGTGGAATTTTACCACTACTTCCTATTTTGACGGCGTTAGGTGCACTTGGTGGTATAACATCTGGTGGATCAGCTATAGCAAAAGTTTTGAATGATATCAGGAATGGAAAGGAGCAATTGGCTGAGGCTAGCCGCCATAATAGATATATGGAATCAATCGCTATGGGGAAGGGTTTATTCCTCAAGCCATATAAAAAGGGATATGGTTTATATTTACGACCCTATCCAAAAAACTAACAAAAAAGCTACCCAAAAGACCGTTAACAGATGTAGATTTAATGAAATATTGCAAACATCTTAAACATTTCAGGGGAATTTTTATGCGAAATTCTTTACCGAATAAAGCGAAATCTCAAGAATGTGGAATTCTTAATTTAGATGATGCTGGTGGTCCTGGTACTCATTGGGTAGCATACTATAAAAATAAAAATTATAAAGAATATTTTGATAGTTTTGGAAATTTACAACCACCGATTGAATTAATTAATTACCTGAAGCCACCAATACATTACAATTATGAGCAGAAACAAAAATATAGCACAGTAATATTTGGGCAATTATGTTTAAAATTTTTATTTAATAAAACAAAAATAATGTAAAATATAAATTGTTTATTTATTTATTTTTTCTTTTTTATATTACAATAATAAAGTACTACTATAATGTTTCGAAATCACCATAAGCATAAGTATCAATATGATTTTCCCGTACAATTCGCTTGTCATCTATATTGCTTAGAGCTACTTTATAAATATTTTGAGTATAAACCGTATGTAATTTAGATCTAAATGTATACATTGATGCATTATATAATTTATTTTCCAATAGACATTTTCCAAAATCACTTAAACTCAATGTAGAAGTTACACACTTTTTTATTCCCTTAATTTTCTTAGTTTCATTTATATCGTTATCAATTCTAAATGAATACATTTTCGCTCTTAAACCAATAAATTCTCTTATTAACTTTCCATTACATTCATCCTTCATCATACCTAGAACCTTCTTATTCAGCCGAGGAAAATTAAAAATATTTTCTATTGGATATGAAGAAGTATCGAAAAATTTTGAAATGTCAACACGAATATCATTATAAAAGTCGTCAGTTTGAATATCATATATGAATGAATCAGTATCCATATAATTCAAAGCAATATTATTTTTATATTTCTCTTTGATATAATCATAATGGAAACTATACATTTTAAATTTAGAAAGTTCTAAAACGGTAAAACCAATATATATCGGTTTATTGTACAGAATTGACACTTGTTTCGTTTGAATCGCTATTAAATTATCAGAAAATTTGCTTAGACTGTGGAAATTTGGTTTTGCTATTAAGGCTCTGGCATCTAGTCTTTTTCTACCTCTTCCCCCAATATTAGTATTCTCCCAATCTTGTACTAAATTAACATTTACTCTTTTATTTACATTTTCCATAGTTTTCCCGTACACCGCATTATTTAATAATTTAAAGAAATTTTCTTCAAACTTATTTGTTGCTAATGTTCTATGATAATTATTTAAATCAATATATTTTCTTAACCAATCCGATTGATTAAATTGTAGAATTCTATGAATTTTCTTCAATACAAGTCCATGTTTAATACATTGTTGTAAATTTTTATAATGAAGAATATATTTACTTTGTTTCCCAAATCACCAATTAATTTTGAGTTTTTCATTGAACCAACTTTTTTATTTTCAAAACAAAATGGTAAGTCATTATGAATTTTGTGAGTGGTTATGGGATAATCTAAATCTACTTCTAATATGTAACCAACTAAAGAATCTTCTGGTATACTAAAAACGTTAAACTCCTCTACGTTTTCAACCCATTCAAAATTATTATGAGGGAGATATTGTGACAAAGCATAACCATATAAATTATTTACATCGAAATAAATTATATAATTTGAGAGCTTAGTCGCATCGTAATCACTTAAATACTTATTGTTAGCAACTGAACGCCGTTTACAACATTGAACAATACCTCCCCTAATCCCCGACAAAATAAAATTATGCATGTTTTCATCAGTCAACAATTCTAATTCTATTCTAGTTATTTTGAGCATTGGATCCCAAGATAATCCTGGAGATGTATAATATTGACATGGGTCTAGTCGATAAATTCCTTTACATAATTTTCTAAAATTTTCAAAAATGTCACTGAGGAGTAGCACATCTACTTTTAGATATAATAATAAATAATCTAATAAATTGGAACAATTAAATGTTGTCCAAACATTTTGAGCATGCTGATAATCATCGATACTACATGATTCATTTGTTAATTTATTAAACAAATTGGAACGAATAGGTAATTGTGTTTCGTTGAGACGTTCTTCTGAATCTAAGTAGTCATATGGGAAAATACCTTTACGTTTCATTAAAACAAAGTGATGATCGTTAGGGAAAAAAGTCTTTGTTATTTCTAAATCATTATTATTTAAATTCTTAGCTAAACTGTCTAAACTAGAAGGCATGAATCGAAATGAATCTAAAAACCGAAGTTCAATGATATCTTTATCATTAACATATATTCTCTTTGATATCGAAATATACAATTCTTTGTTTAAGGGAATAATATTTATATCCCCCTTAACAGATGACAACTCTTTAATAAATAGATGACAGTCATATTTCGATAAATTATGAAAAAATATTGGAATAAAATTTGCTATCTGATATTCCAAATTACATTTATTATGTGCTGGACCTCGATATTCACCAGTTAAGTGACAATGGTCTGCTACCCTATCATTTAATAAAAATTCCATTCCACAAATATGACAAACTATATCCTCTTTTTGACGTCTAAGTTGGTTGGTAGTTAATGGATGCATTCTAACTGTTTTACTTAAATATAGGTGGTAAATATCTAAAACATCATCGAAAATACTTTTTAAAAAATGTTTTGGAGCATCAACACCGCTATATATTTTAAAACGATTCAATTGGTTATTATATGAACACTTAATAAAATAACAATAGGCATAAGGAATATGTTCTTGTACACATTGAGTCC
>NW_016165038.1:3631-8039 GCF_001687245.7 Rhagoletis zephyria | reverse complement strand
GTTATTAAAAGTTGGAAAAATTAATTTAAATGGTAAGGGGAAAGAAGTTCCCTTATTTGAAGTGAATTTTAAAAATGATGGAGATATTCAGAAATTAAAATTTTTAATACAACAGTGGTTTGATTATGAAATTGAAGCGGATAATAGTGATTTGGAATGCGCTCAAACTTCAACAACAAAACTTAATATTAGCTGTGATGTTGAATGGATCCGTGAAGATAAACTTCTTAAAGAACTTTTAGGAATTGTATATAAATATAAAGGTATTGGTGGTTTTGCCCGTACTAAGCACTTGGAAAAAAGTTTATATGCATTTATTAATTTTTGTTATAACAAATTGTTTATTTATAAATATACAAATGTTTTAAATTTTAAATAATATATTTTATGTGAATACAAAAAAAAATAAATAAAAAATAATTAAAACAATACTGTTTCTTTTATTATTACACATTCATCAAAATTCACTGCAACAAGAAATTTGGTACCATATGTAGCACAATCTGCATCCCGCTTAAATGCTAATACATTTACTTAAAATTCTCCATATGTTGCCTCCTTTTCAAATTTTCTAGGAGTTACATTAGTTTTTAAGCGAAAATTATATTCCATCTGTTTTGTAAGTAATTCACGTATAAAACTTTCACAAAGTATTTGCAAAATAAATTTCCAAACATTGTTATTCCTCCATTGTTTTCTGATGGAATTCCTTCGCTCTTGTTCACTGAATACCGTATTTAAAAAAGGAGACAAAATTCCTATTCCTTCAGGAGTAACATAATCCACAATAATAATATCATCATCTTCATCAAAATTAAATGCTGAACTAGGCATTTTAATTATACTAAAAACGGATTTATGTATTGGGAGTGAGAAAAATTAATAAGAATGAAAACATAAAATTAAATGTTTTTATATACTCCCAACACTTGTTAAAAAATATAAAAAAAGACCAATCTTCATATTTATGTGGTTTCATAAAATTCTCTCACACACACACACACACACACTTTTTATTAAAACGGGAGCGCCCTCTTTTCCCTTACAAAAAAGCGCCCCGGGCCCCCACCACACGCTCGACCCCTCTCCCCAAGCGTTCACTCCAGCGACAGCCCCAACCCCAACCCCCAGCCCCCAGCGCCCAGCCACCAGCCGCCAGCGCCCAGTCCCCAACCGCCAGCGGCCAGTCCCCAACACCTACCTCTCAGCGCCCCAGCGCCCTACCCCTTAAACCCTGAACAGCTCCTGGGTGTCTGTCTAAAAAACACAAAATAAACATACACACTTGTGGTCACATTAAATTCTCACCCATATATATATGTAAGTATGTAGCTCCTGCATAATGAGTATCTGTCTAAAAACCACAAAATAAACATACACACTTGTGGTCACATTAAATTCTCACCCATATATATATGTAAGTATGTACATACATTCCCTTTCCCCAAAAACACCATTTTTCCTTTCACCATTTTACCTAGAACCCGTATTTCTATACTACTGACAGCAGGCCGTAAAATATCAGATGTCAAAACTCCTTGGACACTACTATTCACACACACGAAATAATAGCAATTTATTTCTTGACCGTTTTCTTAAAAGGTCGGTGCTTAGCTTTATACAATGAAATAAGCAAAGGATGCATGATCGTTCAAACTAAGCTTGGAAATCCTGAATAAGCAATTCCAAGCAAAGTCTTAAAGCTAGTTTTCACTATGTCATATTTTGACAACAAATTTTGTCAACATATTTACACAACTTTATCTTCTTTTTTCATACTTGTAACGATTATATTATGGACCAAAAATGGACAGATAGCCAATTTAGCACCACATGTACACGACTGAAGACCTATTCTGATCTCAATCAATTGATATACCGTTTTTTAGTTCCACTTAGTTTTTTAGTTTTTACTTATTTGACGACAAATGCCATTGAATTTGACATAGTGAAAACCAGCGTATAAACTTTTCGACCCTGCTCATAAATCTAAATCGGTATAGTTTTGGTCCAGTTATTTAAGTTGTTCTTTGAAAAAAGTTTAAAAAAAACAGCATCAAAAATCTCATTATTATGATTCCGTTCAAGATTTTTTTAATATTTTTATGCAGGTTTTTAAGCTTAAGCTGGCATCCGAGGGAATTTTATTCAAAAGATCCTTTACGAAACTATTTTTATTATACAAAAACAGTATTTTTGGAAGTATTTTCGAATCGGCCCAGCTCACGTAAATCTTGATATTTTTCTGAAAAATTTTCCTGGAAGTCTTCAAATATAATACATTTTTTAATCCCGGCGGAAAACTGCAACTTTTCTTGATGATGCAGTCTATTGTACATGCATACAGTTACAGACAATAAATAGAATCATATGTACATAGCACTAATATTGCACTGCAAAAACATTTACGAATTTGTTTAAGATCGAGCTGAAGCACTTTTTTTATCTGTTTCCTTAAGGCGGAGCGCCATAGCGTGCGAGTCCGTGGTGCTGCTATACAAAATTTTAATGTATGTAAGCATATTTAATTTTGCTGTCAAATGCACGTATACTTATACGCACGCTATGGAGATCCGCCTTTAGGCCCAGAGAGAACTCCTACAGTTAAAAAAGATGCAGGGATGCCAACTCTATTAAGGCAAATTCCTCAAAAAACCCCTATTTTTGATGGTATTCCCCCAAAATAGCATTTCCTATTTAAGACACTTCATTCTCATTTCTGAGTATATTAAAGTATATAAAAGCATATATGTATATCGGACATAGATGGTTTTTCCTTGGAATAATACAGCCCGATTCACTTCAATAGGTACACATATTTTCCCGAAGATCCAAGCTTATATGTGGACTTTTGGGCATCAAAAAGGTTTATTTTTTTACATTTTGAAGAATGGTTAATTTTCAAGAAGATAGAGAAAATGAAGAAAGCACCTTGATTATTTTGGGTTTTATTATACTTTTTATTAAACTACACGAAAATAATGCTTATTATTTTGATTTACTTGAATAGACACAAGGATGCGTAGCCTCTTTATGGATATAGCAAAGTTTTTAAAATTGCACTGAAAACCTTTTTAACAGAGCAAGAATGGGCGGAACAGGCGCACTTTCAACTGCAAAACATAAATAAATAGAGGGCTTCACGGATCCAGGATTTCGCAGCCGATTTGTTAGAAATAAAACTGAAGGGAATGCAAGTGCTTTTGACAGCTGAAGCCGGCTCGCAGTGTCGTATGAAAAAGGCATGAAATTGGGCCATAGCACAAAAGCTAGACGGAAATAACAAAAGTCCTTTACAATGTCAGCATCTTATTGTCGAGATAGTGGACCAAAATTAAAGAAAAACTTTGGTGTTGATGACACCATAAGGAAACTATGGATTACTCTGAACCATTTTATTCAGAAAATTTTACTATACGACGTTAAGAATCACGACTGGAATTTTTTACAACTCGCATGCCTGAAACGGCAACTAGAAAATAATCCCTGCAGCAAATCAATCTGGTTCCGAACTTGCGCTGAGATAGCCTGAAAAGGGACGGTACTGGTTCTTCATCTATCCCAAATCAATGCTTTCAACTGTCTTTTTACCTTCCTTTTATTAGATCGGGATGTAACTATGTAATATTGATGCGCCTAAAAGATGCAGCGATTTCTATTCTCAAGTTACAAAACCTGATGACAGTATGAATGGCAATTATAATAGGGAGGTTTTAGTTTTATTAAACTATAATTTTATTTAATATGGCGATGTCCTACAAAGTGACAATTGTCGCCATCAGCAGAACTTTTTAACTCCGGCTTAGATGCTTCTGCGACAGTTCATATAGCAACAGTTCCTAGATAGTTCAGAAAGGGTCACCTCCGGGCTGGAAAAATGTGGTTAGTTTTGAGCTGGTTCTAAGAAGTATAGTATAGAGCCGTTTCTTTAAATAAGCACGCATACAAATTTGTAAATAAAAAATCCTTCATTTTATGTTTAAATAGCTATTTATTTTGCACTAATTTACTTTTTCAGGCAAACTGTGCTTTAAAATTAGGAACATAAAGTGTCAGTTATACCTTCATTTTCTCAACCCGTTATTCTTAAAAATAATTTATATTTGTTACGTATAATGGTTATTTTTGTGTTACTTATAATTAAAAATCTAAACTAAGTCGTGTGAAAAATGAGAAAAACGGTGATATATTGAATGCTTATGTGTAATAACTCAGCATTAAATTATATTAAATGTATTGAAATGTAATGCATAGACTATCCGTTATCGAATTAAGAATACTAGTGTTCGCCCAGCGGTTGAAATTCAACCGATAAAATTAAGGATAGTTTATGTAAGTTGAATGAGCTAAAATAACATTAGTTGGAATGGGTTAAGTGGAGGGGAGTTTAGCTTAGTACTTGGCATAA